>NC_134999.1:616319-924479 GCF_051020985.1 Nomia melanderi | reverse complement strand
AAACAATGACCAATATGTATTCATATTATATAAAAAGTTTATGGCATATTTGGAAAGATCATTCTTTTACTTACAAAAGAACCATAAATAAGAGTTATTTACTTAAAATGTAACAGAAACATCGAAGAAAGCAAAATGTGTCCCTTCCTTCGAGGCGATTTTTAAAAGACTTAATGTTCCATATCTTTGCAAACCATTTAAGGTGGCGTAATACAGTTTTACAGAACTCATTTTTTTCGTCAAGATTATTACACATTCTATGCGATTAAACGCGAGAAGGCTATACATGTGTAACATCGAGTGACAAAGGTAACCCTGTAAAAATGCCCTGAAAGAATATCATTATATAGTTTTATTTTATATAATTTGAATAAACGCAACAAAAATGATTAATCGGCAACCTATCTTTTCATTTCATTGAAATGAATGTGACACGACATTTTAGAATAAGTCCGCGTATTTTTCCTTCTATTTTCTGAGTATGCCAATAACACAATCCTTGTCCCATTTTACTTTGGTTACGTAACATCTATTTATTAATAAGAATCCATATTTTACACTTTCTAAGAAATGAATCAATGTCAAATAACATCATCATTCCAGTAATTTGACATGGATTTATGTTCAACTGTGAAATATAGAAACGCTTCACGATGAAATATGTTTCAATTCGATCAAACTCTCTGAGGGTTTATTTCGTTTGTTAATTATAAAATTTTTATTTAATTTAAGTTTTTAATAAAACCATTTTATAAAAAGTTAATTTTATCCAAAATATACTAGATCATAATGATAATTACAAGAAAAATACACAGATGAATACATTATTTAAGTGTCTGTTTGAATCTATCCATTGGATAATAATTTTTCATTACACGCTTCTTCTAAACTAAATACTGAAATTTAGTTGTTAACTTACCGAGTGTCAAAACAATAAAATACGATCAATAGTAATTTTAAGATAACGTCGGTAATGATTTGGTCAATGCCTACACTCAATTTACTACCTTAATAATTGAGTTCAAAACAATTCATGGGAAACTTCCAAACCATATAGCACTCACCAAAACATACAATACAAAAAGGTCTTAATAAACTGAGCTTAAAATCTATTTTAAACGACAACAGAATGAGCTTAAAAACTATTGGTTTTCATTCATTAATTTCAAAATTAATAGATTCTATTTACTTTAAACCTGTAAGAATGGCATAATACATTCTATTCCGTCGGTATCCGGAACCAAATGAAGGAAATGTAAACTCAATCGTAATAAAAAAAATCCCTATGTTGTCATGTTAGTATTACAGTGTACATTTCATTTATGGCAAAGTAACCATCAATTAGATAAAAGTATTACATCTGTATTCAGAAGCTTTTTCGAACTGCAGGTATCCAAACTAGTGATTAGAATAGTGATTGCCGAATAAAATTATAAATTTATTTACCTAATACTATTACAATTGTGTTTATGTTTCTTTGGATAAGTTCTACATAACAATGGAACAGATTCTGTTATTTCGTTACAGATTTAAGACAGAAAACATCTCGTACCTTCGCAACTAACGATTTTCCGATCTTACGATCTTTATTAAAATTTTTCTGTTCGTTTTGGTAAATGCAGCACGTTCTTGAAATTTAGCGGAAATTTCTTTAAATAACCTACATATTTTCAGGGGTGGAGGAAAGACCCGCATTCGCATCACTTTATTTATCTGTATGAATTAATTGAAACTCTCTTCACAATACACGGATATAATAAACGAAAAATTGAAAGACGTGAACTGGAAAATTTTAATCTAAAATTTAATAAAGAAGCTGTATCTATATGGGAAACCTGGCATAAATTCATGTAATTTTTACTGTTTCGTTAAATAGCAAATTCTGTGTAAAATAGATTATATATAATCTATATCTAATTTTGTGGAATCCGCGTGCTCTTGCTCCAATTTCAGCTCTATGAATTTCACTATTTTACTTTCCTAAGTAAGAAAGTATATCCGCTTGTAATGTTTACAAATATTGTCAACATGATGATATCCCTTGTATCGATCCTACTTTCTTCTTGTATCTATGGAATAGGGCTCTTAGTTTCCGGAACACTGCGAATATAGCCGAAGAGTAAGACGCTTTTTAAATGAGAATGATCACTTTTCAATTATACTTTTTATGCTTCGTCAACAGTACTTTCCGAAAGCAGCAGTTTTTCCTTTATGCATTTTTACACTATGAAACAATATTCCCTTTCTGTTAAGGAAATTCCTATTGGCGATGAGAAATGTAATACCTTAAATATGTACGTCGTGTCGTTTCGTTTTGTGCGACAAATACCATAGAGTTCTTACTCTTTTAATGATATACTCGTGTAAGGTAAGATTTTTATGTGTGACGTTAAAAAATGTAAATAGAATCAAATATCATGTAAAAACGCAGAAATGTACCTTCAACGACAGATAATTGTTTGTTTAAATGAAAAATAATGTATTAACTAAATTATATTATATTACATAACATAGAAACTTCTTCGTTCAAAAATTACCCATCGATTAGGATAAATTTTGCGAGCTTTTTCTTACATCCTTCTCTATCAAATGAAAGAATAGAATCACGCTGTGGTGGTACTGACATGATCTTTTGAAACATCCTGTACATTAAAGTTAAATTTCTGTAACCAAAATGTGTCAGCTTTTTGGCCTCTGAATGTTAAGAAATGAGTTGTTACATGAAAACTTGGTCATCTCAAAAACTGCTTTATTCGGTGATGTTCCCGACATTGTATATTAAAAACTGAAAAAGATTAAAAATAACATGGCACATTTTGAATACTTTAATATTTTATTTCATTCAGCCTGTACTTTTCCAGCTAAGGTAAACATATAACATGCTTAATCTAAAAATAAGTATTATTGAATAATAATAACCAAATTATTCTCAACAATAATCAATCAAGATGTTAATACTGAAATATCATAAGAGATAATTTATTTCAAGTATTAGTCAGGTGTATTGACAATACTCTCACATACCGTATTCAAAAAGGCCTTAGAACAATTTTCAATATTTTCAGAAGTTAAATAAGGCAAATCTCTTACTTTGTCATTGTATTTTATAAATTTATCAATAAAATTACTAATAATAATAAATCATTATGAAGAATAGTACAGTAACATCATATATTCTTTATATCGTTGAATTATTATCAAAAACATTTTTTCGTAAAGCAGCTGATATACGATTAAAATTGGTACACCAAATGTAGGTTCAGTTCTAATAGAAACAGGGTAAATTCGTTCTACATGATACTACACAAGGCATTTCTAGATCAGGTTTTCATTTCATACATCCAGCATTGTTTATTCAATGCGACAACGGCCTATTCTCTTGAACTGATGATAACAGTGATTCGAATCTTCAAAGATGAATACCGAAACCTTTGACTTTCAAACAGAAATTGGATGCACATTCTCTAAAATTTAATTACTTTCTGCTACTTTATGTCTTGTACTACAAAAGTCTATAAATAAATTGTATCGAATCGTCTGATCTTTAAAACACAGACATTTAAATGCAAATTGAAAAAGTTAATTTTAAAATCCCTCGCTTAGATAAATATAAAATATAAACTCATGCTCGTATAGCAAATATTTGATTTGCTGGAACTTTATGTCGTTAACAGATAGTTCAGTACAACAGTTACGAACATCCATCGCAAGCTGATTTTTCAAGATAGAGTTATGAAATATTGGAGCGATGCAGATGTTTTCAAGAATCACAAAAAAGCTGAAAACGAAATTTTAGATTCGTGTAAGTTTATAATAAGTTGAACACCACTGAAAGATAGGAATAAGCGATAATAAACTTACAGAATAAAAAATCGCAAGATCCGTATTATAAAATATTGGTTTTAAAAATAATCAGGAAATTTCGATTGCTCTATAACCCTGGCGTATAGCTATAATATACCTAGAAAAAATAGAAACAAACCTGGTAACTTTCGTTTTGACAATATCCTTAATTTTTTAATTACCTGAGCCTGCTAGAGCAATAAAGGAGATAAATATGAGTTTCTATTGGAGCTCTGAATTTTTCAGCTTTCAAGCTATTATTAAATGACGAATCCCCGAAATTTCTTTTTTTACAGATTATTTACTGATTGCTACAAACAACATGAATGGAATGTTGATATTCGAATAATTTTATCAACTTATACACACAAAAATAAATAAGCTACTCACTCGCAGAAATAATGTTGCACGTACACGGTGTGACAAAACGCGAGAAGATGAAACAAAAGAATAAACTGCGTTTGATACCTTGCTTGCAAAAATATTTTTTTATTGCAAAGAACTGTTGTATATTGCTAGTCGTATTGCGACTTGTTCATTAGATAAAGCTTTTAACCATCTTTTGATAGAAATAGGGGTCATGAATGTAACTATCGGGTTCCAAGTTGAAGAGCTCACGTGAAAGCAAAATGCATTGCGCGTCATTAGTGCCGACTATCCACCTGTATCAAAGAATCAAAAGGAGCGAAACCAGGACGTTACAAGCCGAATACCTGCTTCAAAGACTCGGCATTATTTCAGTCTCGTTGCCTATTTGTACCTATACATGTTTTATGTAAAAGCGTAACCACCCTGAGAATTTGCGTTCATCTCAAAATACATATTTTTTTCAACTGGTGCTGGTACGAACAAAACATTAATCAGCTTATTAGTTAAAATTTGTGATACGTTTCTCTACGTACCATTGACAACTATCAGATCTATAATTATGATTCCATGTTAAAATTCGTATACTTTAGAAAATTACCATATATCAAATTGAAATGCGCGTAATTTTATCAATTTTTAAATCTCCCTTCTGAGAATAGTACGGGTGATTGCAATAAGCTTACCGACTAAGAAACTCTGAATTTAGGTTAGATGTGGGTTATTTCTGTATGGGTTGAATGTTACTCTTAAATTTCACAATTATACGTTGCAATTATTATTTTATTTATCATCAAATCTAAACAAAAGTTAAATGTAACCTTAATTTGATTAAAATTTAACGCAGACTGTAAAGAAGATGCAAAACATTAAATACATAATGTTAAAAATATTCATGGGTATACATATCTCTAAACTGAAGCTGGGCGATGATAATATATACAGGAAAAAAGTTATTCAAAATCGTACCTCTAAGACCATACATTAAAGTCAATGTACTAATTGGAGCTGAGTACGTTAAACCCCATATTCATCAACATTTTAAAGATTTATCAACGACACTATTATAAAACAGCAACTTTTTTATTGATATTTTTAAAACGGCGAGGATTAGGTGGTTCTACGCAAAAAAATTGAATCGAAAATGTAGAATAAAATTTGTTTATATGAAGGTTTGTTTTCGAGAAAAATAAGTTTGAAAATTTGTCGTGTACGCGTGCAATTGATCCAGTTTTAGCTATGTACACATGTTTCACTGTGGACCATCTCCATCCTTGTTCATAAACGTTATCATTGTTTGTATACACCGAATAGTCACTCACATAGAATACTCACTTTTTTAGGAATTCGTCTAATTTATGAACTATTGAAAGCGATATCCACGTTGTAAATATACAGTAATGCTCGCTTTAATACCAGAAAATCTGCACGGCTAAATTCCACTGCATCATCCCTACTCTTTCCCCGCTACTCACTGTCTCGAGCTCAATATAACGTGATCCAAGAAGGCAGAGACAGAAAGTGAATACAATGAGCAGAAAAATGAGTACTTTTAACACATTGTTGACCGGCGGTTTTACGCAGAAGCTATTTAATGTTACCGGTTATTCCGTAATTAACACTAGGTTTGCGGGTATTCATTGTGCAGTTTATTCTATTGTTCCTAAAAAAGTTGATATTCGTTCATTTAGGTTTTAAAAGTTATAGATTAAAAAATGGATAATTAGAATACATATTCAAACCCGTCGAAACATTTACTAAATAATGTTTATAAAATTCAATGTGCGTCAAATTGACGCGTTCCGTAGACCTAGCGTTAAATACGAAAGTGAAAGGATCTAAATAAAACTTCAATATACTTTATTTATCTTATACATAATGAATTGAAATGAAACTTTGGACGTGCCTGTTATATAACTTTGAATATTTTGTTTTTGCGATATCTTATATTGTCCTATGTTTTGAAAATTGAAATGGCTGATGCAAGTGGAGATATGAGTTAACTCGTGACCAGTCAGCAATATGTTAAAATCGCGGGCTTGATCATAAATTCTTTGCATACATTCTTTGTATACAAAAAATGACAATGTTTACAAACAAGTATGGAAGTGGTCCACAGTTGCCACAGGTGGTTCATAGCTAAAACTGCATCAAGTGCATCCATACTCGACAGATTTTCAAACTTATTTTTCTCTAAAACAAAGCATTATATGAACAAATTTTATTCTACATTCTCGATTCAGTTTTTCACGTAGAATTTTCTCCTGCTCGCTTGTATCGCCAGTTACGGGTCACCCAGTATATCTCATGTAAAGCAGTAGTCATTATACAATCCTTTAGGAACAACCATAACGAATTGATATTAAAATAGAGAGTGAACGAAGTAATCTAAAGTGTCCTCTTTTGTCTTACAATTAGTATTCTATAACAGAATGTTGGCTATGACGAAAATGACACTCTTGTCAGCTACATTTTCTACATGCCACTAAAGATTGATTACTTGACAGGAGAAATATGACGAAGCGACACGAACATTATGTTCCACAATGAACTCCTTTTCAGACACGACCAATTCTTCACTGTATTTTAACCTAACAGAGAAAACTCGTTACGTTGCGAAATAAATAGGAGACTTTTAGAGAGACGCGTGTGAAAAGAAAAGATTTAGAGGGTAATTAACAAGAAAGAGATACAGGGAACGAAAATTTTCAAATGTAACAGTACTGGACAAAAATAAGAGGAGCATCTACCAACAAATTGAAAAATAAGATCCTGTTGTATTATACAAACAGAAGAAAAATATTGATAAAAGAATAGAAAATAAAACCGCGAAACTGGAAAAACGGTTTGCATTGTATATAAGTACGTAAGTATAGAAAAACGTTAAATTTGTAATCCTGTAAAGAGATCAACAAAATATTACAGAAGTAAAATGCAACACTTTCTAAAATTTTCACGTCGCTTCGACATCGTAATAGACTATATTTGTTCTGGCTATACTAAATACTTATACGCACTCGTACTATCGCTACGACAATAAATCGTGAGCCCCTGCGTATCTATACTCATTGATACGAATACGTTCTAAAACTCTGTTTCTTTCTGCAGAACGACGTGTAACTTGAATAATCAAATTCACGAAGCAAGTAAGTGTACAAGCACCCTACTCTGCGATTTAAGCTTACCAACTGCTACCGCGATGATCCAACTTCATCACGGACTGGGCAGACTGAAGGGAATTAAATGCCCTTCAATTCTAGACCTTGAAGATGCCGGAAATTAATCTCTCATGGAACATTTCACCAGCCATCCGTGTTATTGTTTTAGAACTTCCCTTCTTCGCGTACATGTACTACAGCTGTACTTCCACTCGAGTAATCTCGCGGTACGGGTGGACCATCAAGGGTACATCGGGGTCGCTGATTCCAATACTGCATGGGAATGCAGTACCTGAGGGGACAATTACAAGTATAGTAACGTACACACATTAGTGATGCAAAATATCCTAATCTGCCGCACTCCTATCTCATTCGTCAAAACATATATGTACCTAATTTGAAATACTGCATTGCTTGCCCAACAGATGCTTTATGACAAACCGCACAATAATTACAGTGTGCGTATTTGTTGTTGGATGCATCCCTTGGAATATTTATTGGTTACTATGAAACCTGACTTTGGTGACTTTAAATCGTTTATATGATGATATTAAATAAGGTCGAGGTTTTCAAATATCATAACCGTTGACCATTTCAAGAAAATAACTTTTGTTTGCCACTTTAACTCATTTGAGAACAGGGTTTTTTAAAAACACGGTTGCCAGGAGTCAAAATTTCTTTAGTGGATAGTGTAAATTTAAAACGGAGAAAATGTTTGAAAGGACAGAAATTATATGATCTTAGCGTAGATGATGTTTTTAGATTTTTCACTTCCTATAACGTTGAAAAAATACATAGTTAAAAGGAAATTTCGAAATGCTAAAAATGACCAAAATCATAAACATTTAAGTGGCAGTTAGCGTTGGGATTTTATTTCTATCTAGTCGAAAGATTTTTGGGTGCCGGTTAATTAAAGTTGTTTATATTACAGTTCTCTTTTTAATTGTCTTTAACTTTATCAGCGATAAATTACATGATAATATTAAATTTTACATAGCAATCGACCTTTCAAAATGGAATGTATGAAAAATTGCTTTATTTTAAATTATAATTAATAAAACACAACTTTTCTGTTTTCTAGTTAACTGAATTTTTTCGGATGCAACAATGTTGCCAACATGAATTTTAACTGAATAATGTAAACTGTAGAACAACTTCAACTTGCATAATGTAAAATGTTTGACCGTGTTATAAGAAAATGCCTGTGGCGCTACAAATAAATCGTTCGGGCAGCCCAAGACCAACAGGTAAATTATATGTCATGACTATATGTTATATATACACAAATAACACATGCTCTCTCCGCTGTGTAATAGCTACGCCGCCACCATCAACTGTCCGATGACATCATAAGTAAATAGTCCGCCCGAACGACCTCGCGCTGCCGGAGTGTTACAGCGCCACGAAGGCCCGCTCGACCTCGCCCGAATTTTCTTGACAAACTGGGTGGTCCGCGAATGCCAAAAATACACATAATGTATACCAATATTCCTGTTAATATGTATTATAAACTAATAATGGTTTCGTGATATTCAACTTCTAAATACAGTGGAAAATATACGAGTGCAATACCGATTGTCAAAACAAACATCACACAATAATAGACAGAAGATTTTACGTCTAAATGCTACAAGGATGAAACAATAGAGACAATCGCACGTATAATAGCACTGGATTTACACCTGTAAAGTAAAGGTGATAATGTCAGTCCAATAAAACCAAATACGAAATGTATTTTGATACAATATTTGCCAGAATCAATATATTTCGTATCTATGAGGATTTTAGACAAGGTATTGTAGGGATTATTTTTAGGTGAATCCAAAGTGGTGCCATGATGAAGGGGTATCAAACACGAAACTCCCAGATTTAACAATGATAGAATTTATTAAGAAAAGTAGAAGTGAAAACTGTAACAATTCGACTCGCTGACTCTCACAGGATGTTCACGCACAAAGTGCTCTTCCTCAATTTTATGCGCCACCCTTATAGGCCTCGTGCTCTCTATCAGTCTCACTCTTCTTTTTCTCTTCCCTCGGCTCTCACACGCGCAAACACGCGCGAGCGCTCGCTCGCATGCTTTCCTTCGTCACCCAATATCGCACTGAAACCCTTGGCAATGCAGAGATTCATGCGTTCAGAACCGTTGGCTTAATCCCGAACATTCTTCGTTCACGCCCAAGGTTTTCCACGCAATCACCTGCACCGATTATTTAATCTATGATACCCATGTTAAACATTTGCTCTGACACACTTTTACACTGGGAAAAATCCTACAGCATTAAAAAGAAAATAACCATAAATGTATATTGAAAAGATTCTGGATTAAGCGATTTTAAGTCAGGTTTTTGTTACTTTTATTCAGCATTGAATTTATGTTCTCGAGATGTTGCAGAATAATTTCTACGTATTATATAGATATGTAACTATACATGTAAGTTTACGTATTTACTTACTCTGGCACTCCATTAAGTAGCTAAAAACCTTAACGCGTGTCATACACTGACATTAAATTATTTAATATTGGATACAGTCTCACTCCAACAGTCGAACCGTTCAGACGTGTTTACCACCTCTCAGGAAGTCATCATAATAATATTATTACTCTGTCTATCTTGCCATTGTGTTAAAGTACATATTGTGTCATATTACCTCAAAGATATTTCGTTTGAACTGGGTGAGTCACAGACGTTGTACGTTCGCCTAACGCGCCGAACAACCATTGTAGCAATAAATCGGAAGGCCCACTAGGTTGCAATAAAAAAACTAAAATTTCCCGAAAGTGTCCGATAAAAATTTGGTAAGCAACTGTTGAACGTCGCTGCAGAATCCGGTGAAGTGAATAATTTCGACATGTCCGATGGTCTTCTAAGTTTATTCCCTACGACCGTTAGGATTTTGAAAACAGCTGGCTATCCGACGGCCACGCGCGACGACCAGAGCGATCGGTAGCTGAGAAAATCTATCAAGCAGAGTCGGACTTTTGTTACTCCTAATTTCACCAACAAAAGTGTGCTATTCTATCTGTATCAAAATTTTTATAGTAGCAAATCCTTCTCCGAACGGTTACATGCCTTTGAGAAAGCTAGAGCTTCCTGGAAATCTCAATTACTCTGAAAATATCGTGCCAACCACATTCAAAGATATACAAACTAACTACTGTAGTATTGTGATTATTTTCACCATCATACGACCAATTCCTCACTAGTCCTCACGACATTAATTTGTCGTCGAGTACACTGGTCATCGCGGTTTCGATTTACTAAAACAATCTAGCCACAAGTGTATGACCGTACAGGTGTAATGTCTGTACACAGAAGACTAACCATGGATTCAAACAGCTTACCGAACCATACATTACCGAATTCGTCTGTTGCTCATTCTACGAAATATTACGCTCTATGAGACAACAATGCATTTCCAAGGATAAGGAACAAGCAATAATACTGAATCCATATATATGGGACTACTATGAAGGAATATAATCATTGGTAATAGCGAGTAAATCGTTAAAAAGTCATAAGATAATATTCCTTTATATATAGGACAGCATAACCACTGCCACAAACATCGTAACCAACTATAAAACTCTGCTCATCGATAACTTGAACATTGCAGGCAGACCACTACTGAATCATTCACAAAGAATTGTTCTATCTAACATTTCTCGTGCCATCGTCGACGATTACATTGAAAAATATTTAATGGATCATAATATTGAAGCGACCTACGATTTACTGTAAAGGATGGAACTCGAGAAAGTTTGGGAGAGAGGGCGATTGAGGCGTTTCGTCCGGGGTCTACCAGTGGATTCATCAGTAAGGCAACCTGGTAGATCCGTGTCTTACACGCCGGGACAGGTGGAAGAAGTTTAACGGATACTTGTATATAAATTGTGACGTGGAATTGACTAGGAGCGGGAAAGGATTAGGCGTATTGGCTCTCTG
This sequence comes from Nomia melanderi, assembly GCF_051020985.1. Lineage (NCBI taxonomy): Eukaryota > Metazoa > Arthropoda > Insecta > Hymenoptera > Halictidae > Nomia > Nomia melanderi. The sequence goes on along the minus strand of NC_134999.1, from coordinate 913,165 downwards.
TTGGCGGAGGACTAGAACTGCCGCCACAATATCAAATTGATTTCCAAATTCTCATTTCTCCGGACCTAAATATAGGATGCCAACTTTTCGCATGTAATAATGAACTTCCGAAGACAAATCTACACCAACCTTGACGATGTACAAAAAATACCTGAAATATTCGTTGTCACGCACGACAATACTCGATACAAGATATTTGTTAGTACTGATAAAGTCACTTAGTTTCTATTTCTATGCAAATATGACTGCCACATTGTAAACAAATGCAATACCCTAATACAGCCACCTAAAATAAACTCATTAAATAATAAGACTTCACAATTTCGGTTAATTCAATTTAAGATCTACCAAACTTTCAGATTCTCGTAAAAAAAGACCGTTATCGGCTTCCTGAAAGAACCAGTCGATTAAAAATACTTTAATCATCGAACTAAACAACAACATATTGTATATTCGACTCATTCAAAACTTTCAATACGAGAAAGAAAGCTACACGTAACCACTCATTAGTTATGTGGAATCATCGAACACATGGAGGACGTATTAAAATCACCTAAATCAGTTTTAGAAAACCATTCATTCAATTCTATCCTGAATTACAGTCAACTCAAAAGTCTTGCGATTGGCACAGAGAATCCAAATAATATCGTTAAGAAGCACACTTCTGATCCAACAACCTTGATTGGTATACTCGATAAAATTCGTCCCCTAATACAAAACCACAGTATGAAAAATTGTCTACATCGTTTAACCAAAAAATTACATTCTGGCCTGTTATCACTGGTCTCCTTGCAGTCTGTTCTCTTCAAAGACTCTTTAACATCTTCTCTAGACTCATATCCCATCTCAAACGACATTAAACATAACAAACTACATACATAACCTTCCGCTCCAAATTATTCACTGTAATCTAAACGGATTTTACAACCGAGTCGAACACCTTTGACTGTTGATTAGCGACCTCCGACTACAAATGCTATGCTTACAAAAAACAAATTTTAAGAATCATAATTCAGGAAAAATAAAAAAAATGTCTTCGTATTGTACAATGTTTCCTTTGTTTATGAAAATTTAGCAAATCATTTAATGAAAAATCACAAAAATATTAGTCCCAAACGACAGATGCTCGAATATGCCGCAGACATTTTTTTCTTTTTTTTTTTGGGAGGTTAGTTATTATTTATGTACGACCGGGGCAAAATCGAGCGGTAGATTTGCGGAGGCCATTTTCGCCTATTGATGCATCATAGCCGTAATTAGGCACGATCTGCTAGCATTTCGTCGCCGATGAGCAATGGCACTATGTACTGTCGTAAACACATAAGCTTTACCGACCCGTAAGGTCCGCCGAGATTCTTAACGCATTCGAAAATACTTTAAAACTTCTTTTCATCTGACTGTACATATAGTTATTTTGTAGTTTTATTAAATATTAATATTGTATTAATTCATTTGATTATTCCTAACAACATTCTGAAAACACGAGTTAACCCTACAATACTTATAATTTAATAAATTTTCAGATCACAAAGAACACAACTTATAATTGACGCAGTTTCTCTTACATTTTTCATGAATAAACATTCAGCTTCGATATCAGCAAACAGAATTTTTGAAAAACTTAAACATCTTCGGTTTATAAGCAAAAAACTGAAAAGTTAGAAATACCCGATTCACCCTAGGAATATTAAGTTATATTATATTTACTATATCATTTAAACTGAATGTCTATTAATGAGAAATATATGAAAAAGTATGTTAATTCTAAGTTCTAACTTTTAGTTTTTCGCCGATAATTCAGGAAAAGTAAAAAGAAATTCTATTTTTTTAAAACATTTTTTGTTGAATTCGAAATTGTATAATGCAATGACAATAAAATCAATTATTGACATATTTCTTGCAAATATTATTTGATTATTAATATTATTATTATTGTATATTATATAATAATTATTATTAAATATTATTATTCATTATTTTTTACTATATAATACACAAATATTTTAATTATTTTCTTTATTTTTACATTATATTAAACCAATTTAATGAAAACATGGGGTTTTTGTATATACCTTGCTCTATGACATAAAAAATTTGGTATTTCTTGTTAACCCTTCATGGCATGATCAATCGCAAAGATTGTATTGAACTCAATCTTTTGAAGGTAGATGGATAAATTTTTCATTGCAATGAATGCAATATTATTCTCTGGAAACCATGTATTTATGTTATTAATTCATCTTTATTTTATAGTGTCCTATTATAGTGTCCTTTGGCCTAATCTGTAACTTTTTTTATTGTTGTTCAAGAAATATCATTTTATTGACAAGTGATGTCAAATGTAAAATTGGTTTTCCAATTATTCGACAAGTAAATCGGAGCTCGACGTATGGTCAGTCCGTTGAAGTTAACTCTTATTATTCTGCCTTTCATTATTTTTGGGCTCCGTGATCGCTGATTTGAATGTTTTCACATAATCACGATACTTATAATGATAAACAGAAAAATATCGGAAATCAGTGATCCAATTCACACCTGACAGTTTGATCCAAATAGTCAAGTTTCTAAGAATTTAAAAGTGAATACAATAAATGAACACCATACAATATAATAATCTAAAGTACACTAAATACTGAATTTAGACACCTTAGAGACTAACAATAATTAACACATTTGAATGTCCAAGTTCAGCTCGCCATTTTAAATGTGAAATTCCGAATAAGGTATTTTAGATTTACTACAAGTTCGTTGTGTTCGCTTCGACTTTAACACGTGCGGGTAGCAAACAACGGTTTGAAATAATTAAGAATGTATTGGATTAAGTGTAGGGAAGGCGTATGAAATAATAATAATATGGACGGAAGCATACTTATGTCTATAACATCGTAACAAATATGACCAATATTCTTATTTCTATCCGATTGGCCCTGTGATCCTATTCACCTCGATCCACCCTTAATATATAGGATATGGAAGCAGCTCTGATTTTGACGCCTTAAAGTGTATTGAAAAGCTTTCGTTACCACTACATGGAATTATATACTTACATATACAGACGTGGCACAGTGGCCGATTTGGTCGTTTTAGGCGGCGAAAAGTCAATTTCAAAAATTTCACCTAAACTGTAAATCTTTTCCTCCCTGATATAGTTGCATATGTGAGGAATAAGGTACCAATTGTTTTTTTTCTATTCGTGCACTCATAAACTCATGTTCTTTGTTAAAAGTTGGGAGTTTTTTCCAGAATGAGAGTTTCTCAGGTAAATATATACTATATTTTTTATACTGCGTGATTCATCTATTATGTATCTTTGTGTTATTATTTATTTTTATGCGTAATTTGCAATCAATCGGACTTGTTACAATTGTAATACTTCGCGAATAATTTTGTCATAACACTATCATACTCGGCAAAGGTTGTGTTTATTATGCCTAAAAAATATTTTGCTCATGTTTGACTTTTTTATTTTTAGAGAATTTTCTTTAAAGCGCAACATGAAGCGTTTGAACTTCCAGGCGCAGCCGCATATGCTCGTATAGTTAATATTTATAAACTTATATCATACCTTAAGATATAAAGTATATAACCATATTTCGTCGAAAAAATTCAATGTGTGTATGTTTTCAATTGGCAGCTAAAACAGACAAATCGGCTACTGTGCGACGCTTTAGCCATTTATATCCTTAGTATCAGGCATTTCGTACCTTATTTCGTATATGTAGAAACAAGTTTCTCTGAGATAATACAAACTGATATTAATAGGATTAGTCTTCCCGGGGTGAGGATGTAAGGGTAGGGAAATCAGCTTCTCCCCCACCCACGCTATTACTTTATAATTCCCAAAAATCCCACGCTTTCATAAAACCCATTTAATTTCAAATTGGAAAAACAACTTCCAAAAATCTTAAACTTTTTAGTTTTCGTAAAAAAAGCCGTCGCATTCGAACCGAGAGAACTTTTATGAATTATAAAATAATAGCGTGGGTGGGAGAGGTGCTCCGCCCCTTTTAATATTTAAGTGAAACTTATTTCTGTATATTATACGAAATACTTACAAAACTACCGTAATTGACTGTAAGTGTTTAAACATTTTTAAAAGAGAGAACGTAAAACACGGTTGACATCGTGCCACTATGCTTGGGGCTATGTCACAGACACGCTCATGTATAATATATCTATGTAGTTACATAGTTATTATTTACGTTTCTTACTGAAACTATTGACTTTAGTTTAGAAAGAAACTTCCTGCTTATAGTGATATTTTCTTGCAATAGTAGAGTTAAGAAAGTTTCTTGTCTTTACCTCGGAAATTAAAGGAATGCGCCTGCGACACAAAGGTTTGAAGTTCCAGAAAAAAACTCAAGACAACACCGATTATTCATAACCGTATAATTACACAAGTTTCTTTAATCTCAAAAGCAGTTAAAGAGTTACGTCAATATTGTGGCGTGCGACGCGTAAGGCCGAATACCGTATGTACACTCGGACCGTTACGACCAGGCCACTTGAACTCAGATGGTTCGCAGGCGGCCGATGATGGCCTCCAGAATCATGCCCCGTGTTGACGGGTTTAGTGTTTAAGATGATTGTAAGGCCTTTTTTAGGATAGTGTATTTTCGCGAGTTGAGTGGTGCAGGACAGTGTAGCCTAGCGTGGAAAAGTGTAGTTGGAGAGTCTAGAGTAGTAGGCCAGAGTAGACCAGCGTGGAAAGCGTAGTATTGCGTAGGATAGATTAAGATACACAGTTTAGTTTAATTCTAGTCAGTTATAGACCATTTAAATAAAAATACGAATACACCTGTGCTTGTTCTCGCCAAAACCCTCCAATCCCACAATATTCTTATATATTTTTAAAGAAAGTGTTATTATTCCTACTTGAATTTTCTTCTGGTCGGTCACAGCAAATTATATTGTATATACATTTCCATACAATATGCATATAGAGTGTATATGAATTGGAAAAGATCGTTTACATCTTACTTTTGATATTTGTGCACTCTTAGTTACAGTGTGACTCTCGCGTTCTGAGTCAACCCCACAAGCTAAAAAGTCACAAGGGCAAGAGGACTCTTCTGTTCAGAATGCTCGCGTCAATAGTCATAGAACAACGGTTGATGTTACTGACTGAGCTGCATAACCAAGAAAGCAGACGAAACAGAATGCGATGGAGTGAGATGTAACGATCCTCTCCAATTCATATACTACATAAAAAGCTGTTTCAAACTGCATATAATAGCTATTTAATAACTGCTGTGGTATGATGATACTGCCCTTCTGTGAAAAACAATGAAATACTGGTTTATAACATTTTTAAGTAAAATACACCCTTTTAAAAAGTCTGAACAATTATAGATTAATAACTATATAAAATTTCAATATTTGTAAAAATATGTATACGGTAATACGCATAATTCGGCCAGTAATGTATAATAACATCGATTTTTATTTTTTTCAAGTGCGTTCTCCTAATCCAAAAAATATGAAAAAATGGAGCTTTAATAATCATAATAAGACGATAATTCCATGAAAATATAAAAGTGCTACTCCGATAATTTCAATAAAAAATCAGCATTTACAACTTTCTCGAATTTTTGTATGAATGGTATAAATGAAGGTCGATTTGGTTTCTGGACATTTTTACCCCTCCTTATTCGGCTATTGCCCTTTATTGAAAACATATTTTTCTTCTTACGTCTAATGAGATCAATAGGGGAAAAAATTCAGAAGTACGTAAGTGTGTATAAAAGTGTTCACGTTATTACTAGCCATCATTGTGGGGTATAACAAAAAAAAATGGAAGAGAAAGAAGTTGTACAGTTTCTCATGGTCAACATAATAATGTTTATCAGGTTTTTATGTTTGTCATATTTTTCAAGAAACAAGAGTTTGTCATATTTTTCAATTGATTTTTTATATGAAATGCTACACATTTTTTCATATCACATGAAAGTTCGTATTATGACGAATTCATCCATGTATCGACTCTTAACGGACCGGAAGTATTTCAAGTTTACTTACCGACAAAAAGTACCGTAACATAGATAACAAACGGAAATAAATTCAGAGAAGTGACCTAGCACAATACTTAACGTATTAATTGTGAATATTACAACAATAACAGTGATAAAAGTAATAAAATGATTTTTGCCACCAGATACGCGGCATTGGACTCAGTAAGTGAAAATGCCATGCCGCTTATATGACGGCATTGCTCCGTCAAGGGTTAAACAATGACGATCAGAGTTATACGAAGTTGGAAATGAAAGAAATATTTGGAACACTGCGTAAGTAATGTGTTTGCAAGCATTTCTTACTGTTGCGGACATTCGATGAAAATTAGAAGCAACGCCGCGAAACGATCCAAATTACCATTAATCGTGCTCCTCATTGTATTCTTTACATAAATATACAATTACCGATTCGAACTGTCTCATACGTTTCCAATAAAGATGTTCTGTACCTCTCATCGAATCAGTTTCTTTAGTTTCATATTCAACAGTTAATCGATATTGAAACATATTGATTGGCTGTAACGGATAAATTAGTAGCTGTGTATATTCTATTCCTTGGGCATACTTCTTTTGATACAAACGCTGAAAAATTCCAAGGAAATGAGCCAATTACTTTCAAGGAGTTCTAGTAAGTAACGCGCATGAAGTGTATACCGTCTACACTCCGCGGCAGAAAGATGGTACATTGTATAATTTTGTTAACTTTTGTAAACACAATTGAATAGTTGAAGTTTTTTTACTCTGTATCGCTTTTAGTTAACAATACATTGAAGGTATTCAGGCTAAACACTTCTGTTTCTCACAAGAAAACTGCAAACGTAAACATTTGTACAGAATCGCAAAACTGTTTACACCAGGTAGTATATAATTCTGTGCGTATTCCAAAAGCGATATCTTATGAAATTATATGGTTCATTATACAATGGGTCGCGGAAAAAGACCGAGTGATTGTGAAATAATAACAATTCAGAATCTGCGTAAAGAACATTTTTTTTATTAGTAAAATTGCGAAAATATTGAGTCGTCGTAGGGCTATTTACAATTTTTTAAGAAATATAGAAAATTATGACAATGAATATAGAGTACAAATCGACCAAAAACAACTGATCGTCGACAACGTACAATTTTCAGAACTGCGTCAAATTCAGCACCGACTGTAAGAGAAATTGCTGCAGAATTTGGTGCAGGCTCTATTATCCGTAATGTGCAGCGTATTACAAAAAATTGTAAATACACAAAACACCGGAAACTTATGCGTAAACCACCACTAACGAAGTGGCACGAATAAGATCGATTACAATTTGTAGAAAAATGTATTCACTGGAAGAAGAAATAGCGAAGTGATTTTTAGTGACGAAAAAAGATTTATATTGGATGGACTAGATGAATATCAATATTATTTTCATGATTTACATAACGAAATACAGATTTTAAGTAGCTGACAAGCAGGCTATGGAAGAATAATGGTGTGCGCTGGAATTGGTTGTTACGACAACACGGAAATCAAGTTTAGAAATAGAAAAATAGAAAGTTTGGATTATATAAATTTAATAGGCGAACAATTAAAGAAATATGCAATGAAAGTAGTAGAGCAAAATTTTATTTTTCAACCGGGCAATGCGAGTGTTAAAAAAGCAAAGTATGTGCAGAATACTTTAGAGCTAATTGTAAGCGAAGAGAAATTTGTTGAAAAGTTGTTTAACGAAAGGAAGAGCTACAAAATATTGAAATAATATTTTCTTTTATGTAGTAAGTAATTTAAGAAGAATGTGCTTCTTTTTTGACGCACTTACTTTTCACTTTCCAATACATAGTATGAGATAAAGGTTTTTCTTTTTTTAATTAATTTGTTTAAATACATTAAAATAATTTGTTAGTCTTATTAAATAATATGAATATTAAAAATAATTCAATACATAATTTTAAAAGTTAAAGACATCTTATTTATATAGTGTGCTATCGTAAAGAGAAATCTGCCTCTAATAGAAAACACATTTGCTCGGGTTAGTATGTATCCGACATAAATGAATGATACCTTATTATATGTGATTTAAACGTAGAAAGATTAATAATCGAGGTTTTAGAGGATGAATTTACTCAATGGACATTTGTAAAATAATCTGTTGCAAAATTATTTACAACATTGAAAACTGATGCCAAAGACTTTTCTATTGACGCGTTCTAGTCTACAAGGAGTAAAACACCACAGATTCAGCTGTATACCGTAGATAAATACCTTCTACCACTTAAGATAATAAAACTCCAGCATTGACTTCATTATGTAGAATTACGTGTAATTAAAAATACCTACATCTATTTTCATGGCATCATAACATCTAAACATATTTATACTTGTTGTAGTGTGCCCTGTGATATGACAATTAACAAATGTATGTAATTGTTGATTTATTTGCTGATACTTCACAATGTACTACCAATGATTTTTGTGACATTTTTGTTGACTACGTTTTACTAAACATCTACCTTCCTTCGACAGTACATCGATATTAAACTTTGTGTTAAGGTTATCTGGATGACTATTTTCGACTTTTGATATTAACTGATTTTATAAATTTGTCGGCGTTCATATATAAAATTTCGATTCACTTTGGTGACCAATTGATGGTTATCATTTGTTGGTGCTGGATGACAAACTCTTGTTGTGCGAAGAGATAGAAATTCCACGCAGACTTTATTACGTTACGATACGTCAATCACCATTGATAAATGTACGTTACTATGAAACCCTCTTCGATTGTTTTCCCTTTCATTTTATTTTCAAGTTCATAGTAATCCAATATTGAAGACTCTTATAGTTAGTACTTGAATACGACAGAGGTCGTAAGTAACTATGTAATATGAAAATGAATAAACAGAACTCTTTACGCCCTGAAAAATAGCGAATACCCGAAGCACAAGATATTGGTAATGATCTTGGAAACTAACAACTTACTTTTGTATGTAAACTGATGTGTATACTTAACACTTAATATTGCTAAAAAAACAATGTAATTCCGGGATATGAAATACGCCAAATATTAAACGTTTTATAGAATCATTTAGTGAAAATTAATTCTGTTTTGATATGGTGGAAACAAATCAATTTAAAAAGTACACACAATTTTATGTAATGTTTATTATATAAGATTAAAAATATTTTATTTCGTGGTACAAGATATCGGTAAACAAACTTTTGTTGCATATATTTTCTTATGAAGTGATGAAATGTAAGCAGTTTTTATAAAGCGTGGCCTACTGAATGTAAATTTAAAAACGTGATACATAATAAAATTAATGGAACAATAACTTGTCATACAAGACGTTCACATTATAATTTCCTTGTGATTTTCTCGAAAATGGAGGACATTGGGAAAAGCAATGGAAGGGAAAATTGTGTTGTTTTTTATAAACAATGTGTGTTCATATTTTTTTGTGATTTCAAAGTGGCCTAGCTTTTTTTGAACAGAATGCTATAGGCATAGTATAAAAGCGTGCTTCGAGACAAATTCAATCCCCTGTCACATAATGACCTTCAAGATCATTCAAGATCAGGAACAATTTTAAATAAGCCTATCATTTCGTAATACTATAAGTATTACACCTAGCAAAAATATTATTACTCGAATTTAAGTGTGCATAATTAATAATGGTAACCATACTGAACACGTTATATAGTTTTAGCAATAAAAGAAATTAATAAATACAGTATTACGAAACAATTGAATTATTTGTGACCATTCTTGTCCTGGAATAACTTTATAAATCACTGTATCTAACAGACGCGTAAATTTGTGTCGAAGCCTACTTTTATACGAAGTAAGCATATTTATAGCATTTGATTAAAAAAATTGTGACTCTTCTGTAAATCTGTAAAAAACAATGCAAACACCAAATTACTATATATACTAACGTGTTGACTACGAGAAACAATAAAACCTTTCCCTTTACCACTTTTTCCTAATGTCAGCCATTTTCGAGAAAAGCTCTGAGCAATAATAACGTGAGTAGCTCGTATAATGACCGGCTTTCTCAAGTATAAGTATCGTGCGCTCGATTATTGCGAATGGTCTATTCTTTTCTAAGCATTCATTTAGTTTCTGGACTAGTAATTTCGTAAAAAAATTATCAAGGGGCGCAAGGTATTTTTATTTCAACTGTATTGCGGTGAATAGTAATGTAGGTTAAGTCTGTATTGCAGTTTAAAAGAATCTAATTGTTAAATTGTTAAAAAAAAGACAAATACAGTGTAAGGGAGTTTTAATTTATGAAATTATCTCTCATATTCGAATAGAGTTATGTAGACAGTTTATATTCGAAATAAATCGACACATTGCATTTGTACTGAATCAAGAACACTTTAAGCTCTTTTCGGTTCATTACATAAAACTGCCAAAGCTCACCTGAGTCTCGGCCTCCAACATCCGGCTAAGTTGAGTTGCCGCCATGAGAAAATGCATGTAAAATTCATTAGCGAAAAAATGAATTACAAAATGTACGTGGAAGTGACTGTTCAGAAAATAAGTACAAATGCCAAAAACATTGACAGCAGAATAAAGCCACAATAAACACTGTGAAAATAATAAAGAATTATCTTATTCAACGAAATTCGTCTTTTAAGTTGGCCAGCAAAATCAGCTCATCTCAATATTATTAAAAATTATTTAGGCTCTCCAGAGCTGTACACGAAGCTGGAAATGATAAACAATTGTAAAACAATGATCTCATGATTGAAGAGGATATATCCAGGATGAATGGAAGAAATTAATAAAAAAGGGTATTAAAAGGTACTAAACGTTGAATATCATTCATTAATTTATTTATAAAACAGGTTAATAAAGATCAGTTATTTCACTTCATTCGTAAATATTAATAAAGCCATTTCAAAAATATGTGGGAGTGTAAAAGGAATTTAATCCTAATATAAAATAAATAAAAATTTTCGTTCTGTAAATGGAACCACCGCAAGACGAATAACAATGCATGAATGACAAAGAAGAGACGTTCATAGAGACTGGAGCACAGGAAATTTAAAGATAACATTCTAGTGAAATGAACATGACGAAGACAAATTTCGTTATTGATTAGCCGAAACACGCAGCAACATCGTAAAACGTCGCACCTATTTTTTAGAGTTCACAATCCTAAAACCACACTGTAATCATTTTTCCAGCTAGTAGACAAGACGTTTGATAGCGAGTACAAAATCAGAAGTAAAAAGATTGTAGTTTTGCTTTCAAGTTATTATCTACCGATTAAAAATCTCGCTGACTTATGGCGATCCGCCCGTAGTGGCGCGCATGAGGCAGGTCAGTACGAGCGCGGATATTGACGTATCATGGCAGAAACAGAGGCAGAGAGACGGAGACAGAGACAGGTACAGAGATTGATATTTAAGTGACGCGCTGTTATTGGCAGATTTTTAGTGGTTAACAACTTGAAAATGAAGTTGAAAGTGCAATTTTTTTTATTTTTTACCTTTCATTCATGTTATAACTGAAAATCTACAGTGTCTCGTAAAGTGATTTAGTATATAGCGAACAAAATTCTTACCCATCACAAACATTCATTCTGAGACCCACCAATAATCAAATTTCATATTTCCGAAAGTAGCCGCCAACTTTCTAGCAAAAAGTTATTGAGTTTCCAAGAAATATTCGAAAAAAGAACAATTCAAGAATTCACGCATCGTTTTTTCGTCTGCGTTAGCCATTTTTATATATATATTCTTAGCGAAAATAAATTCTCTGGAGAGTCACAACTCTGAAGGAATGCAAACCACAGTTTATTCATATAATACTAGGGTTAATAATCTTTATTAATATCAGTGAAACACGAGCGTAAGAAAAAACAATTTCTGATAAAAGTAAATGATAGATATATATTAATAGATTGCTTGCGAGGAGCTTCTTACCGCGTTTAAAAACATGTTGGGATCAAATCCAAGTATTGGTTAAGATTACAGTCCTATAGTTTCAACCTTAGTTTCCTTCCGAGTAGTGTTTTTCGCCGCTTACTTACAAAGTGTTAACACGTTCGAGAACTGGTACACGCACTCGATGTAGTTTTACGTTATGTTTAATTTTTCTAGAAGAATGTTGGTAACATCGCTTTACGTATTTTACAGTTTTTAAAAGAATGCCAGTCACTTAATCCTTCGTTATTTCGAAATCTGTAGCTAAGAATTGATAACACAGCTGTAGTATATATTTTTTATATTAATACGTAGTCATATCAAATAACAGACTGCAATTGCGGATTCAGCGACAGTTTGTAAAATTATATAAAGTCGTGAACGTGTTACCACCTCGCTTTACAACAACGTGACAAATTTGTAATAAAGATTTTAAACAAAATTTAACAAACTTAAATATTACCGAACTATTGTGAATTCAAATTAAATATTATTCTTTTGTTATCAATTATTATACTTTAGGTCAAACATTTTTTTATTTTCAATTAATTATTAATAATAAAATAGTTGTATGGATCATAGTTGAGAAATAAATTGTCGGGTAAGGGATTAATATGCCACAATCATCAAATTCACGTCCTAGAATGATGTGTATATTATCTTTATATTAATTTTTATATCATTTTCATATGAGAACACCGGCTGATAACCGTTGTTTACGAAATCACGTAAGGAAGCCATATACCCAACATTCTGTATTACCAAATCATCGTCCTTTCCTCTCTCGTTGCGCGCAAGGCCTAAAACTCGCGACTCTCGAAAATTTGTCACCTGGCCAACCCTGCTGTATCGATACAGTTACGATGTTGTAATGTAGACAACAACTTCAATTTTGCCTGTCCTTCCGCAAACTCTAAACATGTGCAACATCTGATCCTTTACAAAAGAGTTCGTCGACCTTTATCAATAATATTCTAGTTTGATGTTTGATTCTACCTTTCAACCTTAATCGAAGAAGATGCACTAGTGAAGATATTTCAATTCTGTAAAAATCCCAAAGAATACTAAAAATAACAGTGCAGCTCCCACGTTTATAGCAGCGACCTTAGGTTTAAAAACGGATAGGGGCAAGGGGAGACGTTCACTTGCTGCACTCGGTTGTTATGGTGGCTCTGGGAGGAAGAGAGGGGGGGGGGGGGGGGGGAGATTGGGACGGAAAAAATATGGAAAGAAGGAAACCATCGGAATAATGTATAGTATATGAATGGTTGTATAGACCGAATGCATGTTTGAAAGATGCCCTTCTTCGCATTTTTCGCAAATTGACCGCAGTCGTGTGTTTTTATTTTCCGGTCAGTCATTTTCTTGCAATACTAAGAAAAATATATATTTACTTTTTATGATAAACCAAAATCAAACTTCGGACTTGAATTAAGAATTGTACAAGTTCTACGCATTATGAGTTTGAAAATTAATAGAAACTTCGAACAATGTTAAATACAAGAACTGTTTGCCATTTTATATCAAATGAAGATGTTTTAAGGAGATATTTAAAGATTCATACAATAGCATGATATATACTAGCATAATTACGATGACACCGTTTCCATTAAAATGATTAAAACTAATATTTTCCATTGAAAATTTATGAACGTCAACTATATATGCGATTGTCTCATAAAAGGGTAAACAGTTTTTCCACGAGTATGGTTTCAACATTAAACAATATTCTATATAAATTGAAAATGTAAGTATGAACATAGATTATTATTAAAGAAACGCGTCAAACATTTTACAGTGAGTATTTTACGTATATGACAAACTTCTTCAAAATAATTCTTATTACTATATGCATTGATATTAATATTAATACATTATCAAACACATCTATAAGGCTAGAACAGTGCACGCAATATTAACCATAACCAACATAATATTTAAATTGTAATTCTGGGGAAAACTAAATTATATTCGTAAATTTTAATATGTTTAAACTGTGTAAAGGTCAAGACGAAATTTGAGTTGGATTCATAACTTCCTGAGAGCTAACTTGTAAGCAGTGCAGTAACACTGGATCTTTGATTATCTCGATTTTTATCTTGATGTATCAAAAGCAAAAAAAAAAACGAAGTATATTAGATTCTCCATCTGCGATGATTCCTGGAAAGAGCTCATGTGCGTGCTGCCTCACTTCTTTTTTCTTTACTGGTCTTACTTTCGTGTAAACGAAGTTGCCAAGGGTAGCACTATGTATAAATATATGTTCATGTTGAGCGACTGTGTAAATATTACTAATAAAATTGTTCATTTTCTAAAATAAAGTCGTCTTTTTGACCCAATATTTCAACAGCGCCACTTACTCTGTGTTTGACGGCTATACCCGTCATCGCTTGATTATCGCGACACACACTGGTGGGCGGTTTGCAAAGAGATCGCCACAGTTAACTGGTTAATAATATCGACGAGCTTTCTAGGCATGTTAAGTAATGCCATTCGAAATTAATATAGAACTTACTACATTTCAAAACCTTACTACGTACAAAACCTTATGAAAGTATTTCTTGGTAGCTTTCTCAAAAATGTTTGTAAACCTGATAAATATTTGCATAATAATTGAGATTCTTACTAATGCTTTGAAATGACACATTTGGTCTAAACATACTCCAGTGCTCTATTCAACCGCAAATATTAAGTTGACCAGTCAAATGTTCAAACGTTGGTCACGTGTTTGAACAGATGCTTCGAAGTTATGAGATAAATCTCTAATCCTTATTATTGCAACGAATTGTTCCATTCGATAAGAGTTCAGGTTTTATTAAAACTTCCGTTTCCTGGATAACATTTTCGTGTGGTTCGGATATGTTCTTGCTAGAATCGTTTAAAATCGATGAGGTCGCGCCAAAAGGCTTAGATCCCTCAGAATAAGCGGCAACGAAAATAACGAAAGAAGACGGGTTTCTTCAACATTGTCGGACACTCCCCGATGGTTTCACGATTACGATGCGCGGGACGCAGAATCGTTTCCTTCACAAGCGATCAATAAACCATCCCCATCCCACTTTGCGGAACGCAAACGCAAAATAGACGGCGTCGGATAGTGCGGTACGTGCAATGAGGTCATATTAAGTATATGCACATATAGTATATCGGTGCGTAAACGTGTGTAGGACGCTAGGCGCCACGACGCGACCGCGACGACGCGCGACCAAGCGCGACCACGCGCGACCACGCGCGACCACGCGCGACGGTACGTTATTCGAGAAAGAAGAAGGAAATTAACGGCCAAGTTCCCTTACGATGGCCTTAATTCTCATTTCTCATGTGAAACGCGAGATCCTCAGAGTGTTTTCACGTATCATCGGCCGGTTACATGAAACATACTTTAACCCTATCAACATTTACATCTTTAACTATACATTCGCTGCGTATACGTACGCGGAGATGCAATCAAAGTAATAATTTGCGATCAGTATAAAAATGGAAAAGGGTAATAGTAGTAGTACTTGCATTTCCTTAAAGCTCTTCTCAATTCTTCGTTGTAGAATTGTTATTAAATGGTAATAATCACATATTTTTCTGCTTATCTTAACCCTTAGCACTCCAGGTTGTTTTGCAATGTATCAGCAACTGCAATTAATTTTATAGTATTCCTAGCGAAAATTAGAAATGCTGTAACATTTCTTCGATCTTTTATTTTCCTTGTTAGCACAACATTTGGATGTGTGGAAAATCGAATAATTTTAGGGTAGTTTCTTTAAGATTCACTGAAATATTCAATATTATAACTGGTGCAATATTTGAGCCTACAGAGTTCAAAGGGTTAATAAATGCAGTGAATACGTCAGTAATAAAGAAGAAGCTGTATATTTTAATCAGTAGACAGGTATAGGTTAAAATTAGAGAAATTTCATGTACACACGGTCGCTCTCGTAAGCGTGTTTCGAATTGCTAAAATCACCCTACCAATCATCAGGAAAATAAGAAGGGGACGTCTAAAAAACAACTGTTCCTCCTTATCGGACCCCAAATACTTAACACTAGATTTACGAACATTTATTGTACAGTATATTCTATTGTGCCTAGAAACTTGAAAAGTTCATTCATTTAGATCTTGGAAAGTAGAGGTTTAAAAATAAACGATCAGGATACATATTCATGTAACTGCATCAATCAAAATCTACTTAGTGCTAAAATTGCGGGTAATATACTAAATCGTTGGGTTATTCAACGTATTCTTCAATGCGATCCAAATATTAAAAAATGGAGAATTAATACGTTAAGATAAAATATACAGATTGAAATAAGTGCGTGAAAAAGCATGCAGAAAGTGATATCACCTTTGTAACGTAATTTCCAACAAATTGACAAGTGGTTTTAAGTTTGTTGATTTTTACTATGTAATATCTTCATTATTAAGTTATCCTCTTCGATATGAGAAATAACATTTCGATAAACCAAATGAATTGAATTTTTATGGAAGAATCTTCGTAAAGATTCTCGATATTTTTTAAAGAAAAAAATATATAGGATTTCATTTAAAAATGAATTTAATTTTGGAATTTCCTCCGCAGTACTTGACTCGATCTGTAAAAAAATAGTTTGGGCTATATGACGCGCCCCTTCGTACCAAACACTTGCAAAAGTATTTTGTTTTATTTTAAACCCTTACGGAATCTTCCAATTTTACAAGATAAAAGGAACACTCTGTATACTACAGATACTCTAATATAAGGAGTGTATATGTATTATACATGTACTAAACGATTTGTTAACATATCAAATATCATTTATTAAAGAAAGTAGTGAGAGATTGAGAATTTTGGTAGCATATTCCAAAGTTATAAAGAATGCGTATATTTAAAATTTTGTTAAAAGAGAAAGAACAACGATTCTTGGAATTTCTTCAATTTTCGTAGTTTAACCCTAAATTCGTGATTCAGTAACTTATCGAAAAATGGATCACAGAACATATTTTAAGATGTCATTGCATACAAACAAGAGACTTTAATCTGTAAAAGCACGAAGGATTTACATAGTTATGCAATAAATTTTTAATCTATGGATATAATCTAAATTTTATCTACTCTTCTTTATAATCTTTGGAAAAGACAAACTCAGAACTGTAAAAGTATGTAATTGTAAATAATTAAAAGTCTTGTTTTAAAATAGACGAAGTAAATTGTTGTATGAGTCTCTTATACAAAGTTATAACGGTTTAAAATACTAACAATTTTTCAGGAAGTTTATAAATACTTTTCCGAGCAGTGGCTTACATACAGTGGCGTCTAGGGCTTATCGAACTTTATATATATTTACAAATAAATTGAAATACTTTTTTTACGTTGAGTATAAAATCGTTTCAACGAATACAGTTCTATACGAAATAGTCCAGAAATAGGGTAGTGCCTGGATTATATACCTTTTTTACACAAATACAAATCGAAAGATTTCGTAACATTCCAAAACGAAAGAACCTCTGCTATTTTAGTTGTATTATAATATAAGTAGTCAATGATTGATGGAATTCTTAATTTCATGTTCTTTTGTCTACGTTTTTATTATTACCTCTTTTTTAAGTGTACCTTTCGAAGAAATGAGCGTAAAACCAGAAAACCAGGTTAGCAATTAAAAACAACTAGTCAACTGTGTGCTTGCATAAGTAATCATCAGTTGATACATTATAGCAACCATCTAGTGACATTATTTATGTACCAAAGAATGTACAGATGAACAACACATGTTTCACTTCCACTTATCTTATCAACATCTATGGCAGAACTATCATTAAATGACCTAAACAATAAAAATCAAATATTTTTATAAGATCAATCGGAACTGTCCCAAAGAATACAAATCAAATCTTAGAATAGAAATCATGCATGTACGTTCAGTGTAAATACATGACACAACGTACATACTCGTTCAACTATGTTAAGACAGTATATTAAACTGTGTTCAAGAAGGCAAAAAAGGTAGGAAAAAAGTGTAAGAAATTCATAAAAGGAAGGTAGTTGCAAAGAGAAAAGGGTACGGAATGGCAAGACATTATAGAACAAAGAAAAGGGCAGAATGGGAAAGAAAGATGTCTAATGAGCAGAACAGAGCAAATAAAAAATAAACGTGAGAATATAAAACCATTCAGAGGTAGGAAAAGAAGAATAAAGTAAAATATATGATAACAGTGACAGGCAGGAGAAAGGAAAAAGGGGAAACAGACGAACTTAGAGAATACGGGAGAACGAAGAAAATGAAATGTACAAAGCTAAGAAAAAATATGAAAGAGGAAGAAAAAGGGAAGAGACAGGAAAATGAATAAAACAAAAAATTATAAATTCCCCTAACAGGAAAGAGAAATAATCTCGGTGATACTACTGAAGAGAAGAATGAAGAATACGACGAAGAAAATTAAATGGAGGAAAGAAAGGAGAGATCATAAAGCGAAAGGTAATGTTGTTATTCAAGGAAACAGTTGAAAGGGACAAAATAGAGAAAGAAGAAAATTGAGAGTAGAGAGGAACCTTTTCCCTCTTGAAAACATAGAAAGGGGGCTAGAACATGCGGAAAATAGAAAATTGAGAATAGGGAAACCAATAGAAAAGCAAAAGACAAAAGAAGACGTAAACGGAGTATGAAACTGAATATGCACAAGTGCAGATAGATAGGAATGAAATAGAACGAAAATAATATACGGAACAGACACAGTATTGTATGTAGTTATTAAAATAAATAAGTAGCAGATCCATTATAAAAGGTACGAAAGAAGGATGACCGGGTAATGAAAATAAGGAAGTTAACAAAATTAATAAGTGTAGATTGCAGGTCGAGATATATTTATTTGATAAGCATGTTCATTAAGGTTCTAAACAATATTAAGGCAAGTAATGTTTACTTTTAAACTAACTCTCTTATTTAGATTCAACGTAATAAGAAAAAGTGGATTTTAGAGTCTATGTCGTGTGCAACGCGAGCAAATTTCTGGATTGTTAATTCTAATTTTGTTTTCTCACGTTTCTTAGTTTTCAAAAAACTTTTTATAATGCATGCATTCATTTTGCAATAATCGGCGACAGTGTCTCGCCGTTACCACACGGATGATTGAAAGCAGAGTATACAATATTCCGTTATCTGCAGGTTAAGTGCTAATTTAGACTATTCATGCCTTCCATAGGTCATTTAAACGCGCAAAGTTGTATATCATTTTTCTATCGTTCTGTATGTTATCGTAAATAACAAAAGAATAATTCAGGAGGAATAAGAACGAGACAGAATAAGATACAAAATGAAACATAGACATATGAAAATATCCTCCGTGCTATCTATGAGAAGTATGAAAAGAGTAAAGTTTGTAAAAAACTGTGAGGTGTAGAGAGTCCATTGTGCGCATAGATATCATTATTATAAGACTTCAATTTCTGTTCGAAAGACCACGTGAATAGGAAACTAAATATCAATGTTCTCCGGAAGTTTTTAGACTTATAATGCGTTTATTAGCCATTGAAGATCACAAGAGAACTATAGAAAATGGAAGTCAAGAAAAACGTCAAGTCTGAAAAATGTCATGAGCAAAAAAATTGCATCGAGGCTTTTTTTCAAAGTGTCAATGATGAATGACACGCAAATAATGGTTAAGGCACATAAATGAAAATGGTTGGAGTGTCAACAGTGAATGTCGTATCATACGAGACACACGCTTGCATATAAATTAAACCGTCTTATTGCACATTATGACATTAATATTCTTCTTTCAATTCAAAATAAAATTGAAACATTAAGATTATTTTCTATGGAATAGAAAAGAATATCCATTAATCGTTGATTGCAGTTTGTGTTGCAATTAGCAACAATAAATCAATCGACAATGACAACATTTTTGTCAAATCGAATATAAACGATTAAACAGTCTCGCAAGGAGGATTGAAGAAAAATAAATATACATACGCCAGGAAAAAGGGGAAAAACAGGAAACAGAGAAAAATATTGTAGGAAGAGAAAGGGTAATTAACCAGAAACGAAGCGATAAAACATTGATGTATTCTGCTTGTTATAGTATAGTTATTTTAGAGCAAAACGCAACTCAGACTGAGTAGTTGTAAAATGATACAATTGATTATAATTACAAATACAACATAAGCGACCGAATTTGCAAAACCTACATACATATGTAGGAAAGGACAAAGCGAGTAAATAAAATGGCAACAGATACATATGTTGTTCTCTTTAAATTCAATTTACTGCATAATTTTTATCAGAAAGTATTAACTTACAGTTATACCGTACTTTTTCAATTTAATAAATAACGCAATACTTATGATTCGATACACAAGTTACAATTATCAATTGTACACAAAAGAAACAATGATGCATTAGATATATCAATTAATTAATTGAATTTTATAATTGACTTATTACTCTTTATTGACTGTCCGTCATGATGTATGATTACAGTTTTTCGCTACTGTCCATACTTTACCAATAGATTTATACTCTATTACCGACAATAGCAAAATTCTTGATGAACAGTTTATCTGTTTCTGTAGTTTTCTTTTACACTTTTTCAATTCCTTTTTTCGCTTACTTTCTTCCCTGTGTTAAATCTCCGATATTTCTGTACCATCTAAAGGCACTGCGCCATTTAATCGATTTATTGGCAAAAAGTGTAACTACGTTATCCGCTTTTAATCGATTTTCATTCCTCAATTTATGGAGCAAAGGTGCACAAATTAAAAAGAACAGAGAGGACGACGAAGAAAATCACATTTCTGTTTTAAATAAAAACTGTCACTTTTGTAGGAAACAAATGAGTCTACCAGCATACACAGTTTTCTCGTCGCGGGTATTTTTAACCAGTTACCTATATTTGACAAGTATACGCGTCATCCTAAAACCCAAAA
The DNA here is from genome assembly GCF_051020985.1 of Nomia melanderi. NCBI lineage: Eukaryota > Metazoa > Arthropoda > Insecta > Hymenoptera > Halictidae > Nomia > Nomia melanderi. The sequence continues at coordinate 892,352 of NC_134999.1, read as the reverse complement.
TAATACTAACTTTCTCAACAATTGATTACTTATTTTTCAAATAAACATGTAATTTTTCTTCGTATTGCTTTAGTTTTTTTTATTTTAAAATAGGGAAATTTTATTAGGTACACTTAGTCCTTTATCCGCAATAAAGTAATAGTTTTATAAATAAAGAATTAACTTGCAAATAATGAAGAATTACATTGTATTGTTTTGCCAATAATTTCACTTATTTTGTAATAAAATAGATTCCGAATGACATGGCCAAAGGTTTTTTTATTATTCTGGGTTCGCGAGCTACCGTTTGTATTCTAGGAAATGACGTTGTACCAAAACTTTTGACAAATCGATAGAGTTTCTTGAAACCCTACTTCGATGACTCGTTCAAAATATGTGAGAGTTGCAAAATTAGAATGCAATCGTTAATTTAAAATTAGAAGTACCAAGCGGGCGATAAGTCTTCTAGCAATAATTATTGGAACTATACAAGTAAATAATCCTTCTGTTGTGTTGTCTTTCTAAATAACGAACAGCAGAATTAAAAAATTGTATAAAGTAATGAAAGTTCACCGTGTATATACAAAGAGTTAGAATTAAAAGAGCTGAAAAGTAATACGCTTGAGGTTTGGAAGGGAATGATGAAGAAAATACAAATTTGAAAAACTGTACAGTAACTGAACGAGTGTATGTTGCTACGAAGGACATACGTCAGAAAATTACTGACTATAAAAAAGAAATTCTAACTGTTAAAAAGATAGATTTTTAAATCTTGAATTAAAAATTACGAAATTACGAAATTACGAAATTGTAGAAGTATGAAAATTATCGTTATTATTATGTGCCATATAGATGAAGAAACAAGTACAGTAATACTATATTAATTCAACTGTAGAAGTTCTTCCAGGAATTGATTCAAACATAGCTTAATAAAGTGAGAGAATGGATATAACAAGGAGAAGCGAGATATATATACACACAATTCGTCAATCAGCGACAATCAAGATGCGGCGCTTCAAAGGAATGCCTTAAGCGAAGTACATAATTGTGAAACGAACAACATGTCATTTTTAATCATTCTCATCTTACCTTTATGAAGATGATACTACTGGATTATTGAGATTCTTCCAATTAAAATGAGTTCAAACACGCTGTAAATGAAGAATTTTAAACTGAAGAATCTCAACTACCCATCGGGACCATCTTCATAAATATAAAATAAAAATAAATGAAAATGAAACATTCTTTATTGCATAATTATTTCTTTCCCGCCGGCGTTACTTAGGTATGCATCTATTTCAACCTTTAATGTTATAATTTATTTCCTTTCCTTGCTAATTGTAAAATAAAATCCCAATCGACGCATTGAGAATCGGAACAAATGTAGGAACACTACTGCATTCGTTACAATCAAACTAAAAACATAAAATGAAACAACTAGATTCTTCGAAACTCAAAGCATTTCTGAAACTATTACTTCCTTTTAACACTAAAGATACTGGCACTTTTTCTAACGTAACCAGTCAAATGAGATTGGCTACAAAGTAAAGGTGAATAAGTTAAGTAAGAAATTTGTTTTAGTGAAAATAAAAATAAAAGACCAGACAAAAATTGAAGAAGCAATTAATCGAACGATACGGCAATGCTGGCTTAAATTCCACAATTTTGGGTCCTAGCAATGGAATTTATCCGAGTAGAAAAACAGGAGGAAGCTATTTGCTTCCAAGAATCGACTCGAGCACAGCCTGACAAAGGCAGAGGATCGATATAGTGAGCGGAAGCAGAATAAGCACAGTCCTTCGAGCATCAGTGTCGAAACGCGGAACTTCAAAGCGACGCCGCACGCGTCAAATATAAACATGCAATGAAGAAACTTTCAATTGCAGTAATTTTAACCTTACTTTCTCAAATGTAGTGCCAGTGAATTTCTGAGACGGTGATTAAAATGAGTCCGAGCACGACGTAAATCGGACTGGTTTTATGGACTTAATGTAATTGACGAAATTAAAGGTTCATTTCCCCCAAGTCGATGAAACTAGACCTATTTACGTCGTGTTCGGATTGATTTTAATGAGAAGAATTTCAGCATTTCGTCGGTATAACGATTGAGAAGATAAGGCTAAAACGATTGCAATTGAAATTTTCTTCATTGCATGTTTATACTTGACGCGGGCGGCATATCATTGGCCTGTGTCTGTCACTGTTAACCTTATTGTATTTATTTTCTATCCCTGTATACTAGGATCACGTTACACTGAGCTTGAAACAGTGAGTAGTGAGGAAAGAGTAGGGATACTGCAGTGGAATAAAGCCAAGCAGATTTCTATGGAATTTAAGAAATTGATATAAAGTTCAGTGAACGAAAAGAAACGCAGAATTTTAAATCCAATCACTTGACTGGTACGGCTAGTGATACTCAATTTAAAAAAATTGTCTCATTATTATAGATTTTTCAGCAGCGTATAGCGAAAGAATTAAACGCGAACGATATTCTCACCACCACTATTCGCAACCTAGCAGTATTTACGTTACTATGCAAATCCAGGGACAGCTAATACAATTTAAGAAAGAAATATTATACACAAACTTTCAAACAGACTTAGAAAAAATAGTAAATACTATAGAAAGATGCAAAATGTTACACTTTGTCGAAGAATTAACCAAGTTTTCGCGGACTGTAACCATACAATTTCTATGCATATGCTGCACCTACATATACATAAGTCTAAGTGAAGAATTATATATTTAGAAAAATTTTTATAAGGTATAACATCTAATATAGTAAACCTGCTAAAACTACTGAAAATGCAAATATATTACGTTTCTAAATCGCGGAAGTAGAATATCTATGTAATGTTATCATCTAGGTTGAGAAACGAACATGATAATTCAAATGTTAACGGTGACCCTTAACACAATCAAAATCATCTATTTACGTCACAATTAAACTGTTATAAAAGTGGTGTTGATACGCCTGATAAAATTCTAAGGGAATGTTTTCTGTTAATGGTATATCCAACACTGCCTATTGTTCCTTTTCCAAAAAAATGTATATATTATAATGTATATATTGTATTACAAATTACAACACAGTGCAGAAACAGATTAATCATACTGCTAGGTAATATTTCCGTATTTTGAATTAGTATTAATATACTAATAAATATATTTATTTATTGTTCCGTAAATGTTATGGATTGGGTGTTTGAAACATCAAAGTTACGATTACTTATTTTTATTTCAGTTTCTTGCAGTTTTACCAACGTTAAGGCTTACCAACGCTCGTGAAAATTCTACGAAGCCAAATATATCAGTTTGTTTAATTAACTTACACCCGAAGAATGCGAATTATATGAAAGCATTTGATAAACATGGGACGACAGCAACAGCGTGTTATAAAATGGATGGTTAACATTCGTAAAAAAAACACAGACACACGAATTACATACGCCGAATCTGTTAAATATCGCGAGCAGTGTATCAAAACAGAATGTTTATTTTTTTGAGATTTAGAATGATTATTTATCAGTTCATTCGGTGCTGAGTTCGTCCGATCGCGTAATTTCAATGTAGTATTCGTGTACTTTCCGCCAGATTAAAATAAAAGAAAAAAGACTAAAAATTCCATGTCGACCTAGAGTAAAGCCGCACCCATGAAGGTTAACACGAAACCGTTCACGAATCCAGTACTAAGCGGAGTCAGTATTCACGACCCACCGTTTGGTCGCGTCAACCGAGCTTATGGTTCAGTCAGTTATATGCCCAATTCCGTCTAAATGGAATATCCATAAAACTATAACTAAACGTTCGTCGTTGTTCGAAAGTGCAACCGAACAAGTTATAGTTTGTAAGTATAATAAAATCCAAAATAACTCTCAAGTACTGACTTTCTAGGTTGACAGTAAAGGGATAGGTATCGAATAAAATAAAATGACGAGAAAGAATAATAAAGAACAAGTCTTCTAAAAAAAGGAAGTCGTGAAATTTACATTTAGTAAAGTGACATTTAATTTTACTTCGAGACACCAGTTTTTTCGTAACTTTTATTGTATATATCGATAGTACTCGATGAAAATGGACTAAATTTTTAATTTTATGTTTAAGAATTTATTGGTTTACGAGTTACGCATATACAGGGTGTAACAAAGTCATTGCACACAAATGGTAGGGCATGTGCAACTCACTAAACTGAGTGAAAAAATCCCCGTAAACATGGATCCAAAACTCTATAGTTTCTGAGATAAAAATAGGCTTAGTTTTTTAAAAAATGTATGGGAACCGTATCAAAAACATTGAATTGTCTCGAAAAGTATCAGTGATACGAACAAATGTGTCAAACAAAAGTTACAGGATATTTGACCGTAAAGTGACTTTGAAACGTCCAGCTAAGGTCACGTCACAATTCTTAAGTAGAACCCCATATTTTCTATTCCATATTTTTGAAGCCGATATTCAGACGTTTCCAAACCACAGACATGAAATCTTTCGTGTAAGCCATTATCAAACTATCAACATCCAAAGTTGCCGATTTTTACACCTTTATATACATATATTGCCTACTCTTTATATATAAAAAGTATTCAAAAAATGTTGTCTCGAAGTAAAGTTTAACCAAAAATAATATTCGATACACAATAATTAATTGCACAATAATTGCAAGTCTAATAATACTTAGACTCAAATTTGAGAAGTCGGGTATTAGTAACATCCGAGAACGATAACGTAGACGAACATCATTTTAACGTTAGTAAAGTTTAAGTGAATATCTGTAACATAGTACCTATATAATTTTTAATTCTTTTAGAAAAACGCTGGTAACTTAGTCGTACATCATTTTACATTTTTTAAACAAATGTCGATCACTTAATCATAACTCATTTGAAAATTTATAGCTAAGTATTGACAACGTAGTTTTATCATATATTTTTTTTACATATATTCATACATATTTGAATAGCAGATCTTTATGGTATTCAGCTACAGACTTTTGGCAATTATATACGGCCAGCAATGGGTTAATATACAATACAATTAAATAGGAATCGTTCAACATATCTGATTATGGCTTACCACTTCTATGTACTTGTTATGAATTCTAACATTTTATTTTATTTACCTTCGAAATAAAAATTCGTATGAAAACATTTTATTTTGTTTTCGAGTTTCTTTCCAAGCCAAATTATCTTCTGTAACATTTTGACTTCAAGAATGCATATTTTAATATTTAGTCAACTGAATGCTCGACAACACGCATGTTCACGCACAGTGAAAACTAGAGGACAATGCTTTCAAAACAGAATAGATGTTGAAGGGAACTGAGATTTTGCAAAGTTTTTCTTTTAATGAGGGCGTCGGTAAATACCGACATTGAGTCGAACATGAATATAGTTATTACTCAATTGAAATAATGCATTACGACGTAGTTGAAAGGATCTTCACAGTATGAATGGGTTTAAGCACATTGTACTGTTATCTTCATCCGCTCAGTTCCCAGTGGAATAGGCCTCGTTTGCCTCGCTAATGTAATTAAAGATTAAACCAGACTTGTAGAATAGAGATTGCCCAGCATTATACCGCCGTAAAATCGAGCCTGTGGGTAGAAGGCGTAGATACGCTTATTTGTCAGTGATAATCTCCGGAAAGGGAGAAACATTTCGTATTACTGCGGACACTTTCACACGTGATTGTTTCATTCTCAGTGGTGATACTTGTTCGTATGTTCTTTTACCGTTTTTAATATCACTAAAATCTGATGTTAAAATTGAATCATCTATTTTTATATATTTATAGACATCTTCTATGCACAATACTAAAAAAAGATCCAGAACTTTGAAGATGGATAGTAGTCGTTAATTAGAAGGAAATGGTCCTTATATATGACATGTGTGTCAGAAATGTAATAACTTCAGGGATACACGTTTACTCAAGTAAGATCACCGTGATCCGTAGTAACAATAAATTATCCTACCATTTGTTTTCTTGCTAAAACTTTCTATCACGTAATATCACAGAATTGCGCCAGTCATACTCTAACTACTTACCGTATTTCACGGGTATTTTATACTTTCTGTGACACAATTTCGCCAAAGGTATTAGAGTAAAAGTTGGAAAATTATCCGATACCAATCAAGCTATAAGTGTTTATTTATATACTCTCTCTAGCCATCCCTACCACCATTGATGGGAGAGTCTCTTTGACACACCAAGAACTCGATAGCAGAGCAGTATTACCTAAATTCAAATGTCAACGAGACAGTACTAATTGAATCATACAATTTAAACAACTTCTTCTCTTTATTAAATTAGACTTCACAATTCTACTAACAAAGGTTTCATCCAACAAAAACGAAAAATAACAATACATTTCTTTTCACTCGTGTTTTTTTTGTAATTCGGTAAACACGGGTGCATGATTAACATACCGTTAATCATTAATAGTTTAAGTTTAATCTAACCGAGTAAACAATCATTTATAAAATTAAAAATACTAATCTTTTCATTGAATATGCATTTCTACAGTTTCGATCACTTTTATGACTCTACCTACCGTACATCTTTATATCTTATTCTTACTATAATAATAATGATAATAAACTATAGAATGCTATTTAAAATGAAACTCATTCCTTTAATTGTTAGACGCTTTCTTATTTCAAGATCAATGAACGATTGATACAAAATCAAAATAAACAATGCGATTTTTAATCGTACAAGTAGATAAATACATAGATACATACTTATCACGGTGGATCCAGTTATGTCAGCTATAAAATACTGTGGAAATGACTATGGATACATATATCTATTTCTATAAATATTAAGAAACATCATAAAAGCTATATGAAAACTACTACAAAAACTATAGAAAGCGCACAGTATTAGAAATTTTAAGAAAAATAATATAACCGAATAAGAGAGTCGAAATTATCTTTGGACGAAATTAAACTGCTGATGGATAATTCGATAACGTATTATCAAAGAACGTAGTATATCAAGTATCGATTGTTTATTTTTCCAATATGAATAATTTCAGGAAAAATCACAATATCCGTTTCTGTTTTATTTTCTTTAATTTAATCACTTGTAAAAATCCTACAAACAATTCTAATTATAGCGTACAAGAAATATTGAAAATCTCGAAGAAATATGTACATATAGGTTTCTTATAATAAAAATTATAAAATAGCCAAAAACAACGGAAACTTCTTTTCTCAATCAGTTTCCTGTGAGAAAATAACTCAGCCCTGGACTTTTTCTATTTTCTTTCGTAGAATTTTGAAAAGACGTAAGATCTTAAATACTTTTATATCTTAGAAAAAATAATATGTACGTGTGATGAATAAAGTACATTAAACCAATGGTTTTAATTCTTCAATGCTGAAGAATCGTCTTCACATCTATCGAGAATGGTAGATATGTAGTGCTTAGGTACTGGAAGCTGTTTCATTCTCGTTTTCATTAGCTACTCGCTGTTACCTCACGATCGATGACAAAGGAGAAGTGTCGATCGAACGAAAGGGTACAATATAACACGAACACTTATCTGATTGGCTATACAGACTGGCAGTATAATTTGTCCTCAGTTTATTGTTCAATTGTCCACTGTCTTCTTCAGCAGCGTTCGGCTGACGAAACGCGACGTTCATCCTTCGTAAGGTTTTACTGTGTGTTTGAAAAAGAAGGAAAGAATAGAGAGAGTCGGCGTGAGGGAGAGGGAGTGCGGAAGGCGCGCGAGAGGGTGAGAGGGTGAAATAGAAAAAGAGTGGTTGTGTTGGTGAGGGAGTGGGGCGGTGGGAAGGAGAGACAGGGAAAAAGAGGGAGGGATAATGGAGAGACAGGAAACGCAAACGACAGAGTGAGACAAGCTATCGTATAAAGCACTCTCTATTTTTTATTTTTAATCTATTTCATTTTATATTAACAGCCCACAATAATATAACGCACGCAAACGTAAAAGATATGTAGCCGTTTAATTTACTTCAACGGTTTGTTAGAGATCAATGACATGTATAAATTTCTATGCAAACGATACTACAATGTTTTCAAAACACAACCTATTCTGAAAATACAGATTATAACTTTTTAAACATTTAACTTACTCACTGAATTATAATAAATAAAATAGAAGTCCATGGATCCTAAAACTTGGAGACAGAACAGAATATTTACATTACTAAGTATCATTTACTAATATTGATATACAATATTAATAAAAGAATATCTTGAACATGTTAAACAAACCAATACAATAAAACGAAAAATATTCGAAAAAAGCGTTGTAGTATTTATATGGCGAGTAGGACATACTATATTGACAACGAGTAAAAAAACTTCAAACTTTACACCTTCTATATATATGTAGATGTTCACGTCGCGTCAGAGTTTCGTGTACTGAAACGACGGTACGTGCTTAATGTTAATCGAATAATAATTATATTTATTAAACAAATTAATCATCTTCAAATTACTATTATTATTACTTTTAAAAAGTATTCACGGTCTCTGCAATGGATAGTATTTACTTTTTCCTTTACGTTCGTATCATAGAACAGGATTACGACAATTATAACATTAGTATAAGCAGTAAAGGAAGAAAAAATAACGTAATCCAGTCTTTCTGGGAACAGTGCGATAGCTCGCCATGCGAAAATGACAGTGTTTTTAACCGGAGCAGAAAATTGTTTATAATTTTGGGATTAATTTCGAATTTATGTTCGTTGGGACTTCTTTCACGGCATTTCGCGAGTACTAACTATCCTAGAATATATAAATACATCGTTTTAATGATTTTGCATAAACATGGACATTTTTCAGTTTGCCACGAGAAAATCGTAATATCCGGTATTTTGCTATACGCTTCGATGACTCCTCGCTACGACTGAGCATATTGACGAATGAAAGTAGCAGAGAAATTATGGAATTATTGATCGTTTCGACAAATTGCATGCTAGAGCCGAAAATGGATGCGGCAATGGGTGGGTCTCTTTCCACTCCATTCTCTTTCCATACCTTTTCCTGAGCTATGGACCGTACAGTACGTTTTTGTTGACCAAGAACGCCTAATTTTCTCGAGATATATGAGTGATACGAACGACTGTAATATAAGAAGTTGACGTGCCACCAGAACTGACGTTACCTGACGTATACACATTGCTGAAAGGTTGCTCAATCAACTTTATTAACGTTCGTGGTACACCTTTAGATACTTATATCTCCATTGTTTTCGACCGGCGGATTATGCGAAAATAACAATTCTTTTGAAAACGTGTTAACATATAAAAACGTTTATATCTGTGAAACGATTGAGATTTAGATCCATGTTCACTAAGGATTTTTTACTCAGTGTAGTCTGTTCTATTTACAATGTAAATGCTGCAGTACTTTTTCTGAACATCCTGCATATCTTTAAGTTTTTATATAACTTTGGATGCTAATATCATGGTAACAGTTTAAGCGAAAAATTTCATTTCTATGGTTTGGAAAGGTCTGAATGTGGGCTTCAAAAATATGGAATACAAACCTTAGGGTTCTATTTAAGAATTGTAACGTGAGTTTAGCAAGACGTTTCAGGTCACTTCACGGTCAAATACCTTGATATGTAGTATTTCATACCCTGTAACTTTGTTTGACACATTTGTTCGTATCACTGATACTTTTCGAGATAATTTGTTGTTCTTGATTCAATCCCCATACATTTATTTTTAAATAAAACCTATTTTTATCTTTGAAACTACTGAGTTTTTGAAGCATGTTTACTGGGGCTTGTTACTCAATTTGGTGAATTGTATTATGGTATTGGTATTTAAACTGATATTGAAACGCGTCAAAATAAATCGATATTCGACTGTTAATAATTTACTACGTAAACATTTTAATGTTTTGAAATCATGATAAAAAAATGTAAAAGAAATTAAAAACAGCAAGTTGAGAAAATAGTACGTACCTAAATGTAGAACACCGAGGAACTTAAAGAAATAGAGAAATCTTCAACAAACTCGTTTTTATCACGAAACGTGAATATTTATTGAATTAAGAAAAATAAATAAACAAATCTCCCACTTTTTAATATCCGTATGTATAAATTCATAAATTTTTTTGAAATTACTTTTGGATATTTAAAAAGAAACATAATAAACGATAAATTATATGAAATAATATTTATTAAATTGTCTTTACTGAAACATTTAATTAATAAACGGGTTTCTCAAAAAGTCTTATAGACTACCAAAAACACTAATGCTTCCATTTAAATAACAGATTTTCAATAATTAATTAATTATAAATGTAGTGGCTTTAAATTACTAACAAAGCGTTTCCTATGGTAACCGATATGTTATTTATTTGTCAAAATAATGAATATTCCGTATTAGATGATCTTCTAAGTTCATTAGATACACTTATCTCACACGTAACAAAGAATTAAGAGAAAAAAGTAATTAAAACATAGAAAAAGCTACGAATTTCTATTTCTGGGTAAGGGTTAGAAGGTTATGGCGGTAACTGGAAGTACCGAATGTGTAAAATTCCTGTACTCTCAATCTCAAGAATAGTAAAGAAGTCACGCGTGTATCATGAACCTGGTCTGACTTACATAACTGTAAATGTGTATGTTTCAATGAACATCTGCGGTGTGCGACTGCGCAAGCTTTTCGAGTATGCTCGTGCAGAAAGTAAATAATTTTGCATCTTCTTTATAAAGGAGTGACGCATAAACGCAGTATAAATATATGGACCATCTACTGTGTGTTACATAACATATTCTTACAAAATCATTGAAAGCTGTAATTTTCATAAAGCTTAACACATGTTCTGTTATTTTTTGTTATGCTTTCTTCATAATCAAGAAGTTCTGGCAAATAAAAATGAATGCTAAATATAATGTCTGTTCATTGGGGAAATTGCAGAAATATATTCTTTTATTAATCCAGTATTTACCGTAGAAAGCATTTTATAGTTTTACCTGAAACGAGAAAATCTGTTTAGATTTGATTAAATAAACAAGACCTAATATAATATATGTACGACTGATGGTTCGCATTCAAACTGTATTACTTTGTAATCACAGGTAACGAAATTCTAAATAGAAAATATCATTTAGGAGAGCCTTCATCAAGTATTAATTATAAACAACTTTATGTCATACCTCTTGTAACTCAGAAACCGAAATTGCATCGGATAAACTCTGTTGATTTTAAAATGGGTTTGATGGATTTCGAGGGAAGTGTTTCCTACGATAGATTTTTCGTATTGCACTAAAGTTTCAATCAATAAGAGTATAAATTATCATTAATTTTGTAAACTACATAGTAAAACACCGATAGATGTGTGAAAATTGTTTTTAATCAATTGCATACATAATTCTGCACAAATTCGATGACTCCAAAGTCATTAGATTTCTTCTTTCGGGCGTTTCGTCATGATTGTTATAAAATGTGCGTTGCTCGTAAAAAATCGAGCTCTACGGGAAGTCCTATATGTAACAAGTTGCTGAAGGGAATCCGTTTTTAGCGCAGATAACAAACCGTGATCGTTTGCGTTTGACGCAAACAGACTTGTCTATTTTCTCGCGGGAATTACGTGTTTTCCTACACGTAGCTTTTAGCTTTCTGTTCACATTTCTCGAAGATACAAATGAACCTATGAAAACGATGATTGTTTTAAACACGTTCTGTTCGTCATAAAAAATTTTAGTACTTTTATTAGCCAAGTTATTTGTTTTTCGTTTATTTCTAGACTGGCAATCTGTCAATTCGTTGTATTTTCTAATATGTCGCTTAATAAAAAGATGCACTATAATTCCTTTTGGATAAGATTCATTTAACATCGCATAATTTCAACAGAAAATCTAGTAAATAAATAATATTTATGTTTTATTTTAAAAATTACTTATATTCATTTATTAACAGTTCAACAAACAAAAAATGGAATAATTCAACAAAGTAGAATATTATTCTATGCTGCGAAAAAATGTTCAAAGTATGATACGATAATCATTGGCTTCATGAATATGTTTCTTTTGAATACTTTCAAATAAAACTTTATATGTATTTATTTTTATAGTCTCGTGCAGTTCTCTTAGAATGGAGTAATGTTTTTCTAAATTTTCAATTATAATTACTTTAATGAGGTATATTTTTAATAGTCTTTTTATTTCAGTTTAAAAGTATTTACACAATTTGTAGCTAGAAGTTATGATGACGTACATCAAATTTGTTAGCAATATTGAATAGTAACAATTTTTTAACGAATATGTCTATATTCCAGAAACATCCTTAAATTGTTTTTTTTATTGTATCACAAGTCATTTAGTGTCTTCATATCATAATCACCAATAATTGTCCACAACATGGAATAGTGATTTTAATCTTTGCATTCGTCCTATTTTTTAATTTTGGAAGTAACTATATACATACCTAGTTACACAATAGTCCATATGACTATGTATTGACTAAAAATGTAAACCGTAAAAATCATATTTCATAGTTCGTTCCTATCACTGTTAGTAGTGAGTAGTATTTTAATTTAAAAAGAATATTTTGAACAACTTTCTTTTATCCTTAGGAGTAAGAGACTAACTTTTACTTACATTTAATTCATATAATATTTTTGAAATTACCGTAATTTATTTATACTGTAACCCAATCTTGATAAAACACGAAGCCAAGTACTTTATTTGTACCTAACCAAGACCTCCTTATTTATGATGCATACTTTGAGAAATACTTTTATATGTAACATTACTTTTTAATATTATAGGCAAATGAAATAAATTTTTTACCGTACAGATAATATAAAATACACTATTACAAACAATTTCTGTTTTAAATAAAACAATTCGTATCATGATTAAATAAGCATTTTTGTACTAAAGAGTTTGCCTAATAACGATTTTTCACAATAATTTTAAAAATAATTCAACGCTTTCTTATTAACACTATGTACAAAATTTCCACTGAACTCCTATACCGGGAACAATTATTTAAAAGTGACAAATCAAGTAGTAGGTGCATTATTTCATATAGATTATAACCGATTTTATAGCTATTAAGGTGCTCGTTCGATTTATGAAATGCACGATTCTTGTATGCAATTTTTGATTCAATACTATTGGTAGTGTAATTATTGCACCAGTATTGTACTTTCTTTACCCATTCTGCATCTAAACCTCATAAATCCAATACATATATTTTTTAGGCGTAAAACATACATCAATAATTTCTATTGCGAACAAATTAATTCTCAAATAAATTATTGATTACTTTTTATGTAATTGAATTTCTTATTCCAAAGAATTATCAAGTTTTATTATATTTAGTATTCCCAATTGATTATAGAATATGTGGTTTTAACCAATTTATGGTAATTATAAGTAAACTGTATAAATTTCAAGCAAATAATTAGACTGTCAGTAATTATGTATTTGCAGATGTCTCATTAACATCAGAACTCTCAGTATTCTGTACAAACCGAATAAAATTTTAACCTAAATAATTGTCGGGGAAAACCCTAGTAAGAGGTAATACAAACTATCCACTCTTGACTTTGAAAAAATGATATAAATGTGTTTTTTACAGTATTTCATAAATTATCTTTTACTAAAGAAGAACAACATTTTGGAATATCTTAGTTCATTCTTTTTGAAATTTGATCTAAAATTATTTCTATTTTTAAAAAGTTTGTAGTTATTATTTTCATTTGTTAAACTAAAAAAGTATGAGATCAAACGGTAAGAACTTCTCCGATTTCGATGATGTTTGAATATGTTGTAGAAATCGACATCCCGAACAACTTTTTCCTATACACAAATGCAACGATCGGATTTAGCTTCCGAGATTTTTGCAAAAGTTGTCAGTGTTCTTGCAATGAATTCTGTCTATGCGTTCATGATAACATACATACTGATATCAATTTTTACCTTATGTCACTGTTTAGTTTCTTCTACAGTTTGCTTACTGACAAGTAGATAATAGAGATTGATACGAGTGTAAGATATCTACTTTATAATTGCTAATCATCCTTTTAGTTCTAATCCGACAGTCTTTTATGAAAATTAAAAGAATTTGAGATTTCTGGGAGTTATTTGTTTATATTAAAATTAAATAGGCTTTTTGAGAATAAATATAGGCTAATCATACCAATTTCTATTATCCAATTGTCAATAAGCGAACTGACTTTCCTGAACACATGTAAAAGGAAATAAACAGTGACATCAGCCAAGAATCGAGTTGGGGTTTGTTTACATTTTATTCTGCGGCTGCTCTGAGACAGCTGGGTTCCAATACCCTATTAACGCGAAAACAGAATTCATTTCAGCGTTACTAATTGTAAAAGTTTTCTAGCAAATATATAGAAAATTAAGCGCGACCACCGCTTACATGTATAGAAAAAAGTTATTCCAAATTTCGATTTCTGCGATATATTCCAAAATTATTTAGCTTGGAGAGGAGGTAGTTTTTCTACAGTTTTATCAAATATGATAACTCTGTTAAAAACAATTTAATTTTCTACATATCTTTTGCATTTCAATTTGATCAAAAAATTATAAATTACACACAGATTTGTATAATTGTAAAATGGACGAGTAAAAGGATTACTTCGTTATTTTAAACCTGACGATCTCTTTTTGTTTTGATATTATAATAACATGGTTCGACCAAATTATTAGTTGTCAACTTTTACGCTTATAATATCATCATTTTTGCAAATTCTTTATCATTCATGAAATTTTGAGAAAATGTTTTTCAAAAATATTGTTTTAGAAAAGAATATATCTGAAAAATGTTTCCCATGCCTTACTTAATTAAATGCTCACAAGATGTAATTAACGTAATTTCAGTTACTGCAACGACGGATGTCGCAGTGACAAATATAAGCGGTCAGATGATTACTTATATAACTGTAGGTCGTATTGTAATTGTAACAAAAACAGGACGTTGGAGATTATAAATACTCATTTATCAGATTGAACAAGAAAGGTAACGAAATTAAAGGTTCATAATAAATGACTGCGAAGAGCCACAAATGTATTCAAAATGAAAAACCAATTCGTGGCAACACCTGAAGAAAAGGAGCAGGAAACTATTGCTAACGAAAAAACGACAGAAATGATAGCTGAACATTTTAAAAACATGGATAATATCAATTTGGACACCAACACTACCGAACAAGAAGAAAATATACGAACAGTCAAATCATATCTGAAACACAATAACAGAGAGAGACGCAAGGAAGAATACAAAAGTACGATTACCTCATCTGTTGAAATAAGAAAGATAATACAAAACACGTCATCGTCAAAAACTCCTGGGGAGGATAAAATCAAGAACATAGCACTTAAAATAATCACAAGAAAAGCCCTCGTACAATTAACATATGTAATAAACATGATGATCAAAATCTGCTACTACCCACAATCCTAAAAAACTGCTTTGGTACTTCCAGGCTAAAACTAAATGAAGATTCAACAAAATTAACCAGCTACAGGCTGATAAACCTCCCCTATCCTGCATCAGCAGAATAGCAGAAAGGATGAAATTATAAAGTATAAGAAAACATGAAATAAAACACAATAGTCCAACAGAAACAACTTGAAGACAACAACTTGATTTATAAAGTATAAATTGATGGTCTAATATATAAAATAACAAAAAAACAACTATCCAAGTACAACTATTACTGTACTATACACCCATTTAGCAATAGGCCCCTTCGTGTACGAATTAACCCCTTGCCGTATTATTTACTTTCGCTACTGAGCTCGTGTAGCATTTTGCTATCGGCAATTTGAAAGAAATGTAACAAAATGTTCTATTTTACTTTAGGTCGAAATGTCATTTGAAAATAATACATTGATAACAGCAAAATAGTTTTTCGCTCTGATCCGTGGGCAATGAACAACATTGAGTTTTGTTAAATTAATCTGGAAATCTTCATCACGAGTCTCACTCGTCATTGTATGGCGCTATGGCGCTAATTATATATTATAAAAAATATATTTTATATATATATATATATTTTATATAATTCCCTAAAATGAAATTCTCCGCAGATGACACTATAATAGATGCTCACTCGCTCAGTGCAATAATAGCAACAAAACAAGTACAAATACATGTAGATATACTGCAAAGATACTTCAACAAGTGGAAAATCACACTGAATGCAAATAAAACAGGAATGATGGTGCATTCAAGAAAAATCAAGGATACTCGCAACATCTAACCAATAAAAGTCAATAATAATCCAAACCGTGCCAGTTGCTATAATAAAATATTTAAGAGTCAAGCTAGGCTCTAAACTCACATATAGAATACATACTATAATAAAACAACATTAAAGAAAACACAGCGTTATAAGGCAAATACGTCCCCTTATAGTAAGAATATGGTAAGAATTGCCTAAGTCTTCCACCTAACGAAACTTGTATTTACCCATAACGGTTAGACTCTCCAAATACTGTTTCGCATGATTAGTTCAATTCTGAATTCTAAGAGAATAAAATAATTTCTGTCCTTTTTAATGGTACATACAGTCGTCCGCGTTAGTGTTTTCGAAGTATTCAATGCAGAGCAGTAGTATGCGAGGACCACCAAATACTAGATTATTGAAAAAGTTGTTCTTCCTTTTACTATATATATTTCGTAATTTGTTCATAATTTATAATTATACATAATTTTTACTGTAGAATTTTATTGTCCAAAATAGGGTCTTACTTTATTTTCCACTAATGTAACCCACTCGAAAATCTCGTAATTCGAAGTCCCAAAATAATTATGCTTTTTTAAAGACTAACAAACTTTTCATATTTTTTCGAAAGGCCATAATCTCATAAGCAAAATTCCACAATATCTTTCTTCAATATTTGTTTATTACAAAGTTATGCACCTTTAAGTAAAATCTTATTTTTTCATGACTCCACTCTGACTAATTTTGATTACAAACTCATGTGAAGATTTGGCTAAAGTGTCATTTGTGTATGAAATTAGAGGCGATAGTGAATATCTTAGAATTTTTTCAGATCTTTACAGAAATCACAGGAATAAATAATCAAGTCTGATGATGAATGGTCCATATTGCCTACAACATTGATAAAAAAAAAACCATATTGTCGGCGGAGGGATAAGACGAATTCAACAACCTACCTTCTCATGCGATGACCATTTCAAAATTTTTTCTTAAACAAGGAAAATATTAACCTGAAAGATTATTTTATTTCGATCAAATTATACGGTGAAGTTGATTACCTAAATGCGTGGTGTGCCCTTCCTTTCAGTTTTATATAATTTCATCGAAATAAAATAATATTTCAACATAATGGTCTCCTTGTTTAATTAAAAATTTCGAAAGTAAAGGTCATCGCAAGATCATAACATAGTAAATCGTTAAGTTCATCTTAAAAGCAGTTACATACGATCCACAATATACCGTGTAATTTAAAAGAAACAAAGTCACTTTGAAATTTTATTGAAAAATCCATTTTTTGGAAATCTTTTTTATTGTAAGTTATAACTCATTTGAAACCGATTAACTTTTGATTAGACCATTTTCTTCCACAATGACCAGCAGTACAGGAACAATCGTTAGAGCCGATAAAATTCACACCCTATATACTTTACATATGTATTCTATATTTCTTGGAAATAAGGATCTTGAAACGTAGGGCAGTTATTGTGAAGGAATATTTATCACATAATTCCTCGAAGTTATTATAGCCGCCATGTAAATCGTCAAATTTCGACGATTTCAACAAATGTTGAAATGACTAAAAAAATAATGAAATAGTATAAACAGAAAATATTTGAAAAAAGTAATTTACAATACGTTTTAACACTTGAGGGGATATTCTAATGTGACCGGGGAAAAAGATCGCCTTTTTTTATTTAATATATTAAAAGTATAACTCTCTAAAAATGTGCTTCTAAAAGTTTGTAGTGATATTCGAAAAAATAATAAAGTCAAGAATCCTTTCGTATGGCGCTGTTATAGTCTGACCACAGAATTTCAAAACTTTGAACGCATTTTTCTTGAAACTACATCTTTCGAATTGGTTAAGTTTTGGTATCTCAAAAGTTATTGTATCGATTCAGCTGAAATTTCGCATGCGTTATCGTTACACGTATGGTTGTCATTGATACTCGAATCATGTCAATATATATTTTTTCAAAAGTTTAAATTCAAAGTGTTGTTATTTTTTGAATTTTCAATATATTTCTCCCTTCTACTACTTGCGATAGCCACATTCAGGCTATTTCAGAATTAATTCGTTCTTTAGTTCGCGATAAGCAGAACAGCTCAAATCATAGCAATCAGCACTTTATCTTCCATACTTTATCTTCCATACCCAACTTTGACCTGTTTTATGGCAGATATTTTAAATATTATTCAACAAAAACATTTGTAATCTTTCTTCAAACTTACTTAGATATTGTAACATAAAGTTTGTGTTAATAACTTTTACAAAATTTTCATAAATAATTCGTAAAGATGCGTAAAGAAACATCTATCGCACTAGAATATTCGCTTAAAGAAGTCATTCGACAATAAGGTTATCCTACAAGGTGCTAGATCACGTTTTAATTATGCCAATGAGCAAAAAGTATATTAATTTATAAAAGTGTTCAAACACTGAAATATTGCAAATGATATAGATAAAACTTATACCTATGTAAATACTGTTGTTCTTCGGACTTCGTACGTTTGCGTATAAGTACGTGAGCATATGTTTTTTTCGTTATGAACAAAATTAGAATGCTACAAAATAAAAATTGTACAATGTCCGGATATTAAAGTTACTCACTGTAGATCTCTGTTAGCATAGAGTACAGCAACGAATTAAACATGTGCGGAAGCCTTATACGCACATATGTATGCATGTATATGTACACTTCCTTGTATACATAGCAGTTAAAAGCATCGAAGATACCAAATCATGGGTAAGCTTTAGGTACAAGTGGAACATGTGTACCGAACACTTGAGTTTCGACACCGCAAACCCTTTTGTTTTACCCTAATAAGAGCTAGATTTACAATCGCTCGCTGCAATAATCGTATAGGATACATCGTAGAAGACGATATATCTTCTAGATCAAAAATGCATTCCCGTTTTCATCCGTCAAAAGTACTGAGGTCATTCTTAAAAAGTAAGAAACACAAAAATTACAATAGATAATGTAATGGGTATTTTTGTGATTTTTTAATTTTTTTTATAAATCTGTATATTTCATTTATTATATATGATATTACAATACATATACATATGTAATGTTTTAAGTAATGTAACTAACTTAAATGTAAATTTTATATTGCAAATGATACTGAAAGATTGTTGAATTCGGAACCTCAAAGAAGTTAGGTACAAAACCATTGACTTGAAGATATTGTGAGATATAAAAGCCAACAGTAAATTATTATATAAAAGATACGAAAGTTCGCAAAAGGTTAAATTTTAAAAATTACAAACAAACATATTATCGGTGAAACAACAAAACTTGAAATTGAACATTCATTTCCTCTACTTTTCTTTTCTTTCAACACTACGAAAAAATCAGGTTTTAAACAATTTCAAAACATTAGAAGTTTGTTCTTCTGGGATAATACTTTTGATATATCTTCAGTAACAGCTAGTGAATTGATATTAATAAATTACTAACTAATCTGCTACTCCTGGGTCGTATATCTATAGGTATGTAAATTCTTTCGTCTCTTCAAAGTTTAATGACATTTATACATTTATAATTAGAATTTTTCGCAAACATTTTCAGTTGTAGGCTTGCAATTGCCCCCAACATTTTCATAATTTATAACAATGATAAATGAATAATCTTTCATTCTTACTTTTGTAGTATTATTAATCCACTATTATTGCACTGTAATTATATTCACAACTAATTAATGTAATTACAGATTTTAACCATATAAAATACTCACGAAACGTAAAAGAAAACTTATTTTTGAAATCTCTCCTAATACTTGGTCGTTCCTCACACACAAAATCAATAAATGAATACTTATCATCGTTTAGTAAGTGAAAAGATAATAATGTCATTACGTACAAACCGCATTCACCTTCAAATTCGCAAAAAAGAATGATAAACTGTATTTTCCAGTGACATTAAACTGGTTCAATTACGTTCTATCTGGAGATTTAAGACTGTAAATAATTTGAATGCTTAATATACAATATTTTCTTGATGAAACATGATAAAATGATTTTTCCAAATACTGTAAGAGGGGATTCTCTTGTAACAGGTTGAAAGAATCGATACTTTTACATAAATCACTAATATAGTACTTCGGCAATATTTTCTCAAATTTTTAAAGCCAAACTTTAAAAGATGAAAAAGTTACAACATGTTTAGTAGTTATGTATGAGAGAATCATAAAAGACAATAAATATTTTCAGGTTATTAAGCTTATTAGAAAGACATTTGCATGGATTTACACAGATTTCCAATAAAAACTAAATGGGAGAATTTTGCAATTGAGTCCGAAACATCTTATTTACGTGTTAAACGCCATTAAAATTTGCGGCCTATTTAGCAAATAGGCTGCAATATTTAATAAAGTCTATCATCCCATTCTTGAAAAAATAAAACTCTTGGAAATTTTAAGTGGAAAATAAGCTACAACATTCGTAAGCTTATGTGACGAGAAACGTTTATCGTATACAGAGCTTCGTAATCTGGACAGAACGAAAGAAATATTTTCTACGGCTCAGATTTTGCATAATAAATTCCTACATTCATTTTTATGTTGCAAGCATCTTGAAACATTCCAAATTCTTTTCAGGTAACTTTAAACTGTATCGCGAAACTATGGTTTTGAAACTGGTGTGCACGATAACTAAAAAATTCATTTTTTACCAATCGATCCTTCCTTAACTCATTCGATAACTTAATGTCGGCGGAACGCGTGCAAAGGATGTTGAAGTAAAAAACCAAAGTAAATAAACTTGGTGATATAAATGAATTTATGTAACGTAACGTGTTGCCGGTTGACTGTTGAACCGGGATTTCTGTCTGAACGGCGAAAATGAAAAACAGGTTTATATCGAGTTTTTACAACAATGTAAATATAATAAATGTAATATAATAATATATAATAATATACAATTATATGACGAATAACAATAAATGTATTAATATAAATTACATATAATTTCATATATTTATATAAAAAGTTATATATTTATATATGATATATTACATGATTTACATGATACATTGTTTAATTTATTGACTTTTTGTAAATTTTCTATACTAGCTAGCAAAATTAAAGAATCAGAAAATTTCCCTTGAAAAATTGTTAAACTTGAAAGTGATATAAATGTATAAGAAGCAGTTTCGAAATATTAAACTTAACTATTTTAGAAAATGAATTTCTGTAACATTGCCGATAGCTGTAAATATTAACAAAATACTTTAGAACGAATGGCGGACGTATGCGGAACATTTTATTTTCGGATCGCAATTTCAAAACCGTAATGAATACAATTTTGCTTGAAGGAATGCTTGGAGGCACCTAGATTTGTAAAAAAATCAATCCCGAAGTAGTGCAGCGCTAAGAAACATCGATAATGTATTGGTTATATTAAAATGTGAATATTTACATAAAAATACATGGTAAAAAGATAATGAACTATTAAAGGCATAGCATATACTCACTTGAGAAGATACTTTCTTCCATACTAAAGAAAAGAAAAGAAAAATTCGTATGTGCCCAAAATATGTATAAAGTGTTACGAGTAATTTCAAAAGTAAAACGCGTAGTCGAAAAATGACTACTTTTGAGAAAACTCAGCACTTTTCGCATGTTCCAAGGATAAAAAAAATAATTAGGACATTATTCATTACATATTCAGCTATTTCAAACAGTAAAAATTATATAGTTTGGGTAAAATCTGTAAAATTGACTTATGGCAGCCTGGATCGTGCAAATACCTCACTGTGCATCAGAACAATCATTATTTCATTTTTCGTTTTTAATATTTTTTTAACGATATAGCCCCAAAATATATACGAAAAAAAACAGCTTTTTTACTTTCCATGTTTTCTTTTCAAAACTAGGTTCTATGCCAACATAAATTATCTAACTTTAAGATTAGTCTTATTTTTTCTGTTCTAATAACTGTGACAGCTGTTACACTGCACAGCAACGGTTACATCGTCGAAAGGCATCGCAAGTCCTGCACAATACTTCGTTAATGATACAAAGAACTTAATATAAAAATATGTTAATACTTCAAAACCTTCTGTTAACAACGCAGAAAGGTTTAATCCCGCACTATCAATGCCGAGTTTAAAAAAGATTCATAAAAGTCGCTTACAGTTGTTAACCGAGAATCCCCTCTAATAGTTATGAAACATAAGTATATAAAAAAATCATTCAATTCTGTTAGTGAATAATAGAATATCAGTTGTAACAATTACGTAAAACCTGAAAATTAAAAAGATTCTTAATCTTAAAGAGTTCAAATTTCACCTTCTTTCTTGTAAAGAGTATTTAAAAACACATTAACCTTCTCTGAGATATTCTTATTTCCAAATTTACATGTTCGTGTTTCCTTCATAACATGCCTTTAGTGTCGTGTTTAACAGCAAAGCTTGAAACAATCAATTATTCTTTGTATTTCAAAATATTAAAAATAGAAAAATATTCTTTGTTAAACATTGCCTTCGTTACGCTGGTATGTATAATGTTTTCGCAGATATTTGCATATAATTGAATGGGTTTTAAGGAACATTCGTTTTGTCACAAGTATTAATTACTGAACTGCAGATTTCTACGCATTTGTTGCATGGAGATATGTTTATATTTACAAAAATTAATGACGTTTTTAGTTTACTAAAAGGAAGTGCTCCAGTCATTGATATGCATTTTTTCTCCATGTAAAAAAGAATAGAGTTCCTCCCCAATAAAGAAATTATTGCGAAACCTCCATTATTAAAATTAATAGTAAGGCGTAATTATTCAAATGAATAATTATTTCATATAAAATTTCATACTAATTATCTTATATAAAATAGTATGAGCGTATGATATGTCAAATAATATAAAACAAATATAATATTTCTGTATTATTTATAAGTTCCTTTGCAACTAATAAAGTTAGTTGATAAGTTGAATAAACTTTTTTCTATGTCAATAGAAAATACAAAATAGATCTTCGTTATTTTTACGTATAGCTCCGGCACCAAATCCAGTTATTAACAAATCAGTTAATACTATGAAACACAATATTATCCTTTATAATAAACTTTGTTTACCAAAATCATTGTGAAATTTAACACATAATACTATCTACAAAAGATTCTCGATACTATCTACAAACACTTTTTTCCACGAGAGCGAACAAAATTATGCGTTCAATAATTATATTTAAATGTTAAAAAACGAAAAACTCCAAAAACACGTGTCCTCTATTTTGATGCCAAGTTTTCATAAACAGATTTAAGTACATGATAATAGAAAACTATTTAACAAGAAGAATGAATAAAAAGTGCATACAAATGACATTTAAAAAACGTTTCTTATGCAATTAAAGTCTCTGTTCAAAGACGAACAACAAAAATTTCTTTCCTACACCCCTTAGTGTCACATATAATTTAAAAAGTATATTCTCAACCTTCAACTTTAGAGGGTATTTTCACTCCCTCAATGTGGATATTAGCCAATAAGAAAAAATGCGTGTCAAATATTTTTATACGAACTACATCTCACATAAGTATCGTCAAAAACAGCATGTGGAGATTGAAACGGTTCCTTCGTTAGATGTAGGATAAAATATTAAATAGGTTTCGAACAAAGAAGACTATATAAGTGTACATACCGATACGTTACTCTACAGGTGTGTATGTAAATACGTTCTATGTGTACATTACGCGGAGATGAACTAGAGTCATCAATAATACCGTAACTAATAAATGGGAAATAATCGTGGTATATAAGACGTTATAAAATTCTTGAAGAATACTAAAAAATCTAGTTTTCTTTCAAACTGTTAAAAAAAGTGAAATATAAAATTTTTATTCCGTGCGAGTGTTAATGATAGTTTTCATAGATAACGCTTTTCATTTAAATTCCTTACGTAGAAAATACAATATAACATTATTTGTTTAAACTACAGGAGTGAAAGTCATCTCGAAGTCACATCTTCCGAGATTTCACTAATAGGAGTACTTTTTTAACAGGGTAACTTGTTTTTTTACCATTAAATAAGTAAGATTAAAATACATCCGACTATCAGCACCTTAAAATATCCTTCTACTGACCATTGGTCGAAAATCTTGTCAAGTAAAACGATAAAAGGTTAAAATCCAAGAAAAATTAATTGCAAACATAAAATATACATCTTCATTGCTTCATATACTAATAATAAATTGTTATTTTAATGTGTATTCGAAATGTTATCTGCCAAGCTCAATACACTTATCGCGCGCAACACGAATGTGTCTATTTCTCAGTATCGTATCAGAAGATATATTTGCACAGTTAATGGAAATATGTATGCGTTCCCATGTCCACTACTGTTGTCGGAACGTCTTTATGTACAATATCTTTAATCATGCCTCACAGAAAGAAATCGATTGATAACAGATCAGGAAATTCAATTGGCGAGCACATTATTATTTTATTTTCCACTAATATAATCCATTTGAAAATCTCACAGATTGAAGTCACAAAATAGTTATACTTGTTTAAGGGCTGACAAATCTTCATATTTCTTCGAAAGGTCATAATCATATGAGTGAAATCCTAAAATAACATTTTGAATTATTAAAAACGTGCATTCGTATTATTTCAAACATTATAATTTTGACGCAAACATCACTTTTAATCGACATTTTTAACTCTATATCATAAAACAAATATATTATAGATATATTATAGATATATACTCACATTGAAGTGACACATTTTAAAAATCTTCAATAGGTTCGACAGTAATTTTTGAAATGAAACTACTAGCCCATATTTAAATTTTGATCAATAATGTTCATTCTTCTGTTGACGTATTTTATCAAATTAATATAATTTTCTTGTCTTATGTAGTAGATACTCCAACTACTTTTCAATTATATGTTGTTCAAAATTCCAAGTTACACATATAAAGAAAGGACACTAAATTGACGATCTTAATCTTCTGGAAACAAGACATTACAACGCACTTTCGGTAACGTTAATAGATCCGAAAATAGTTGCTATGTCGCAAATTCCTTGCTTCAGATTTTCATGACTTCATCGCTAAATTAACTTTGCACAGTAGGCTCCCTTATACCGCGGTTAAAAAGATGTTGAAAAGCATCTATAAAAATGAAAAAATGGAAAAATAATACAAGCACAGGAAGAAGGTGAATCAATATCTAAAAGGCGACACTGCACAGTGGGCCAAAATCATAAAAACTAACACAAAACTCATATTTCTGTTACTTTTATATCAATAGCTACAAAGTAACATGTTTTTGGGATTTTC
Source organism: Nomia melanderi (assembly GCF_051020985.1). NCBI lineage: Eukaryota > Metazoa > Arthropoda > Insecta > Hymenoptera > Halictidae > Nomia > Nomia melanderi. The sequence continues at coordinate 866,902 of NC_134999.1, read as the reverse complement.
GGGGTTTCAGAGTCCGATTCTGATATTGTTTTTTTAGTAAGATGAGAAACTGCCCTTATAACACTACCCGTATGAAGGTGTTTCACCGTAAGAAACTTTGCCAATTGATTCAAAATGTAATTTTAAGTAAAAAATGTTATATAAATATAGCCTTAAAACTCAATAACTAAAGAGCTATTGTTAACAAAAGTTTCGATTTCTGCTGATTTAACGTAGCAAGGCATTTCGAACATGTTTTTAATGAAAGGAGGCTTGTAAAATTGCAAAGATTTTAAATGAAAAAAATGATTACCGCGCACTTAGTATTTCTCAAATATACGTTTTCGTTTTAGTTTTGCACACTGAAACATCTCAATCAAATGTTTTGCCTCGTACGACGCGCCGTGGCGTCAGCAGATTACGCATTAAATATACTGTTATTGTTACTACTCCGCAATTAGCAAGTATCAGCAAAAAATCTGTACACGTTTATCCGAAGTATACTTCACCGAATACACACATGCAAATTTCATCGTGAACTGCGCTTTGTAGACATCCATAAATCAGAAAATAGGAGAAAATAGACCTTTGCGAAAAGGTATTTAACATAAGGTAGAAATAAGAATATTTCCATCAATTTTACATACACTTATAGGTAAAAAAATGTCCTTTAACAATGTATGATTAAATCAGACAAAACTGTTACCTATATGAAAATATGTTTCAATGTACGGTGTTTCCCGAAAATCGTGTGATCTTTTTGAGACGGACATTTTTCTCAATATCAAAACTCTTTTAAACAGTTTTTAGTGAACTATGGCAATTTATTTTTACACCAATAGTTACGCTGTACGTTGAAGTATTAATAGCTCTTTCATTCATTTCTAGCAAAGTAGAACATTTGACTTTTACGCGCATTTTTACAATTCTGGCCCACTGTGCTTCGTCGGTGGAACTTAATGGAAAATCTGTAAATGTGAATTCCGTTCAACGCAGAATTTTTTAACGAGGTTATAGGGAAGCCTACCTTATCCATATTTCAGTTGCATCAATAAATTACAAATGGACAGTATTTATGTGAGAGTAATCGCACAATGAAAAGACGTATATGTAGCTTACTGATGCGTTTCGAATACATATCCAATGATAAACACTGTATAACGATGTAAAAATTACAAAATCGCAAAAAAACCCTTATGGATAGGGAGTGGTTGGGATGAATTTTGTTTTCATAAAGAGAAAATGAATCAATTTACGCTGTATGTGTAAGGATATTAGTCTTGAATGAGAAATTCCTATTTTATAGAGATGTATACGCCTCTAAGTAAATACACATTACACGTACAGTGGATGAATCTAGAACTCAATCCCTCAAATGTTTAATTAAGGTAAATACCCATGTGATTCTGTTTCACGTGTTTTAAAGTATAAATATATGGGCGTTGAACAGTTGATTGTGAAGTATTGAGCCTCATTTCATCAACTGTAAAAAACAAAATACACAAAGTAAAAACTATTTGTACAGTGAATAATTTTAACAAATATATTGTAGAACATCGTTCATTAGGAAAATTGTTATAGAACAAAAACTATACACATTCATATTCTTTGAAGTCTTTAGAATAACTTGAAAACAGAATTGACGCGAATCCTTGAACTGTGTTGAAGTATTAATTAATATTCATAAAATAGTAAAAATATGTGCGTAATAATAAGTATTCATACACTTTTACTATTTCATTCGTAGTTTGATATGTACCTTGTTTATAATAGAGAACATTAAATGTAAATATTGGAGGTATTAGTTGCCTGGAAACGATCACATAATATTGTTAGGTTCAAAATTTAATGTTGCACTTCGCCATTAGAAATTACTGTTAACTTTAATTACTAATTACTCAAAAAGAGGAAAACACAGCACCAGGAGAACGACAAATTATTATAAATTTTCATAATAATCAAGATGTACTATACAAGAAATCATTAATAGACAAAAATAATACGAAAGATAGATCCACAAGGAAAATAGGCGAAAAAATCGGACAACTAATAATTTAGAGAAGAAACAATCCCCTTTATTTTAATATGATTTTACTCGATTGTCAGTTTCGTCAATTATGGATTACAGCCATATGTACAGCGACATTTTACCAAACAGCTTATCTTAAACTAACTATCTAAGAGGAATTTTTTTTTCAATTTTGATGAATTTGAATATAAATGATAAAGGCACATCTTTACTTTACCATGCTGTTCAATTCGATTGAAATACTTCATCTTAATATATTCAAGCTAACCAAAGCATTGAACTACCGATACACAAACATGAGTCTTAAATAATGTTCGAAAATATTTGAACATACCTCCACGGTTTTCAGATAGAAATATTGTTCAGTACATTTGGGACCTTCTAAAATAAAAATATGGTCAAACCGAATTTAATTACGAAGTGTTTTAAAAAGGGGTTGTTTGTAACAATGAACTCATAATCCAAAAGGGAATCCCACTAAATATTAAAATATTACAACTTAGTGATATTCTGCTCTTTCATCTCTTCAGAGCTGAAGTTTTTTTTACGGCAAAGATGATTATAATTTTAAAGTTGACTGCAGTTTATTTTGTTCAAATTGATACAAATTAAGCAATACAAAGACGGAGGATGTTGGTTATGTAAATTATACAAAAATAAAGCAAGTCCCTGTTCGATGGACTTTCATGTTAAACTAAAATCAAATGTACACATATATGCCAATATCCTTGAAAAGGTTCGATTAAATCAGTCTTATTATTTTTTTTTTACTGTAAATGTACGAATAATTGTTATGCGCATATTTTCACTATTTTATGGATATTAACCCTTCGCTGCGCCAACAAAATGCTTTTTCACTCACATGGTCGGTAATATGGACCTTTAATGGTCAGACCTAATTTATCATTGTTGTGAGTTCTGTAAAAATCTGAAAAAAAAATTCTAAAATATTTATTATAGTCCCTATTTATTGTACAGATGACACTTTAGCCAAATCTTCATATCACTTTACAATAAAAATTCAAAATCGAGGGGAAGTTATGAAAAAAAGAGATTCCACTTAAAGGTGCATAACTTTGTAATAAACAATTATTGAACAAAGATCATAAGACTATGATCTTTCGAGAAAATATAGAAAGATTTGCCTTTAAAAAAATATACGATTATTTTGAGAATTCAATTACAGACTTTTGAGTAAATTGTACCAGTGGAAAATAAAGCAAAGTATTATTTTGAAAAATAAAATAACACATTAATAAAGGCACGTACAGCCTATTGGTTTATTCAGTAATTGAAAAATTTTAACTCCTAAAGCTACTACATTTATGCTGCACATTAAATATACACATAAAAACTTTTTACGTTTAGAAGAACAGTTATTTGGAATACATTTACATCAAACTATTCTTAAACAGTATACAACTTTTAATAAACATTCCGACTTATATAAGTATCCAATTTTCAACTAACTAAATGCTATATATATATATATATATATATATATATATATATATAATAAATATATTGTCAAGGAAAATTGGTAGCAATATAAATATGTAAACACATACTTATAATATATTAATAACTTTATTAATAGTTCTTAATATCTTATTCGGTTGCACTTTACTTTGAGGCAACATTTTTTTTTTAACATTTTTTACATATATCGATGGTACTCGATGAAAAGGACAAAATTTTAAGATTAAGATTTGGGAATTCATTGGTTTACAAATTATCCTTATATAAAATTAATTAATAAATATGCATATATAATGGTATAGGCGGCATCGATTTTGACTGTATTTAAATGTGTTTTCATGGTGATCATTTCAAACAAATTTTTCCTTGAAGAAAACCAGCGGTTTCTTTTTTTAGTTTTCAAAATAATCGCAAAAAACTTCTTCTACCACTACATTAAATTCAATATGTATACATGAACGTACCTTCGATATTTTAAAAGATTCCTCTAAGAATTTTGAGTTCAAGATTCTTGTAAGTCATTGTCTTGAAATTACAATTAAACCGACTTTACGAGAATATAGGATTTTTACGAATTATAAAGTGATAACGTGGACGGTGAACTGTACTTCCACCCCATAAAATACAGACCTACTCATACAAATTTCTGTTATTTAAGTTAATCTTACTTTTAACATCGTAACGTTAACATCGAAACATCGTACCGAACTACTGCAACTTATCTCGAGAAGATTAACGGCTGAATCGTCGTGAACGTGCGGCTATACCCGTGCTGCGTTCCAGACACATTTTCACGCAGTAGTGGAAGAAGTTTTTTGCAATTATTTCGAAAACTAGAAAAATGCTGGTTTTTTTCAAAGAAAAAGTTGTTTAAAATGATGATCTTGACAATATATTTCAAAATCATCAAAATCGGAGCTACCAATCCCATTTTATATACATATTTGTTAATGAACTTTATATATGCAAAACTACTAAACCGATGAATTTCCAAACCTGAAATTTGAAATTTAGTCTTTATTCGTCAAATACTGTCGATGTAGGTATCTAAACAAAATTTAAAAAAAAATAGTGTGCTGAAATTCAGACTTCTTTTCAACATTGAATATTACATATTATATTTATCTAATATTCTAGAAACGTAATCATGTAAAAGGAATTTCAAGTAATAATCTTGAAATTCATTAACTAGCTAATCATTTTAGCGCCATACCACTGCTGCAACGAGCATTTCCCAATTTTCCTACATTCCTAATATACGCTAGGAAGCATGGAACATTTCTATCCCATATTTATGCATTAGACTGATATGTAAGTTTTCTCATGTACTTAAAAAAGAAAGATAAACAATTTTCGTAACTGCACCCTGTGTACTGTTCAGTTCCTCCTCTGTTTATTCCTCCGTTACAGATCTCTCTCATCATATAACATTATACATGAATTTATTAAATTATCAACAGTTAGTAATCTATTTAGCAATTTTATACCACTAATATGGTTTATATTTCCACGATCAAGATAGATATTTATTTGAGTTATTTATTATTTATTAAACTGCCAAAATAAGATGAAATTACACTATACTAACTTTATTCCCATAAAAAATGATTGAAATTTCAGTTAGATAGTCAGAGAGCGGTGAACATATATATGTATACAAGTTGTATTCTACCCGTTTGAATACGGAACCACGCGCTATTTATTTATCAATACAATTTTGGCAAACAAACATTTATATTAATTCCCTACAAGTATACATGTAGGGAAAAGTTTCCTATCTTAGACCACTTCAGCGAATACTTCCATAAAGTGAATACGTGTTGATATCTTTGAACAGAAAGAAATAAGAAATAAGAATCGTAGTACTGTGGTTGGTACATGAATCTAAAGAACTGACTGAAATATAATGTGACTGATTATAAAAAAATGCGTTTAACACAGCAACGGTCTAAGTTATTTTGATTAAGAAATGTATAAAATGCACACTACAGATAATTATTATATACAAGGTCAAATAGAAGCAACATACTTACATACTATATAAAAAGAATAAAAACAACTCTGATGATAGAAATTCTGATTGAATAGCATACTGTAGAAACCTAAATAAAATTTGTATTTGAAACTATAAGAACAAACTGCAATATATGAAAATAAAAATAACTCGAATTATTCCCGACTTTACTTGAATCATTACAAGTGATCCCTCAATTTTGTATTTTAAGGTACATACTTTTTGATACATTATACCCCTCGGAATTTTATTTCTATTATTTTTGTATGCGATCATAGCCCTTCTCATACTTTCCCACCCCACTTCCCATAGTTTCTAGATTTAGGTAATTTTAGCTTCAAGAAAATAAAGCTTCGCTTAATTCGAACCGCTCCAATTTAATCATTAGGTGGTCCAATTTTCAAAACTAACCTACGTCCAGGTGTAATAAACAAAAACTATTGCAAGTTTCAGAAAAATAATGTAATAACATTAAAAATATCATCTTTCTTTGCCATTACATCGATCACAATGAATAATTTACTTAGCAGTAAAAAGTTATGGCTTGTCTAAACCACAGGTAACGTTACAAACTGCATCAGACTAAAATTATTACTTATTGTAGAGCTTTTTATTTTAGTGCTTTTTTTCAATGGCATAGAAACTATAAATTAATTTATACTATTAGATAAATGTGTTTACTACATATGGAATATAACTATGATACTTCCAATTTAGAAGCCGGTCTAAACTATCCTATTTTCCCTTACGGAAAATTATATGATTTGCATTTTTTACACATGTCGAAGAAAACCGTTCCGCGCTCAACCGGTTAATTCTTAAATTGTACATGTTCCCTTAAGATTACGACATATCTACTGGAACCATATTTTCATTAAATTTGTTTCATTAAGAAATTAATCTACAAAACTTTTCGTTAGAAATTGATGGTAAATTGTTCATTTATTTAAAAAACTAACAATATGATACGTTGAAATATAAACGATATGAAATCTAGAGACTGTAATTTGTCTTCCAACAGTTGGTGAACAAGTATTTCCATCCTTTCAGGAAATTAGAGCAGTAACAAAGAATGGCCTCACACAAGAAATTCAATGTCGACTTCTAAACCTTTAGCTCATAAATTTCTTTTTGACGTTCATACCTTGAAATAGAGTCATGGTTTTTCAATAGCAAGCCGGAGACAAATTTCTCGATTCGATAGTAAGCGATTTTAATCACACTTCGATATTCCACATTCTGAAAAACTTTAACGATTTTCACTAGCATATCCGGGAACAATCAATATCAAAGATACACAAAATGTCGTCGAGTGAATACAAGCAAAAGATAATTCTGTAACATTATCGGAAATTCATAATATTGAAGATAAATTTAATTACTACTGTCGCCAAATACTATTAATGTGCACGTATACATATAACATGACATATGATATTTTCGAACTTGATGTTCTAAAGAACTAAACTCAAGTGACAACGTGTTACTCGTTTCTTCCAATTTATTTCTCCATATAAAATAACCTGTTCGATCGTATAATTTCGCAATACCTTGTCCGTCACAAAATCAAGTATGTAAATAACTTAGTTTCTAGTTGATTTAATAGAAATGTTTTACATGAAAATGAAACGAAGAAATCAGATCCAACGAGAATTATTTCACCGTAAACATCCTGGGTTCCGTACGTTAATTGTACAATACTTGTTTTGATTTGGCAACAGCTATTTGTTTATATCTATGAAACAATTGAAATAATAAAATAGACGTATATAAGAATCAAGATATGCGAAGGAATGAAAATCACCCTCCCATAACAACATCGAGAGGAACTGTCTCTATTTCTAAAAATTTCGGAACAACTATTTATATGATATATTAAGCGCCATTAATGTACGTATGAGTAATGTTTCTCGGAAAATGATGTAAAAACGCCGTTGTAAAATAAGTGTCGGAATTGTTCGGCTATAGTTGGATGTATTTCATATAAAAGGCAAAATTGCAAGGAAAAGGCCATTTATTCTGGAGAAAAAAAATTGTTCTCGCGAAAAATCGTTTAAATTATAATTATATTAAGAACAATAATGAAATTGTATTACGGCGATGTTAAAGAAAGGTGGTGAATTTATACACAATATAGAACAGACATAAGATATTATTACCATCTGCAGAAATATTTATGGTAAACCGAGTAGATAACGATCCGGAGCGCACTGTAAGTATCGTTAAAACATTTTTATACGACCGAAATACATATTAATGTCTAAAGTGTCCCGACCTTAATCCCCATCGAAATATTATGTGGAGCAGAAACCGAAAAATACAGAAAAATTGCAAAGCGTAATAGAGAAAGTGTCATGACAACGAAGTTGCGTCAGTACATATTAACAAATCAACGATTTTACAATAAATAAATAATAATATATTAAATAAATAATTTTTATTATACGTATACGAAAGTAATTATCCACCGTTAAAGTTATTATTTTACGTAAAATGTTCGTAAATTAATTGAATTCCCAGAATAAACAATAACCTTTCTTCTTATTTTTTTTTTTATAATACTAATTGCAAGTCTTAACTTTATGAAAATATAATTTCGCTACTTACGTGAACTTCTCAGGAGAATATAGAGAAGTTAAAAATTAAAATACGACTTGCACCTAACCCAGATTACTATATACTGCGCGAAGTCTACTCGTTAATTGTCTTGTAAATCGTGAACCGCGTTCCATTCACAACATTCAAAATTTCATAATGTCGCGAGGAAATTTAGAGCCGTAACGATTATGCAAACTGACAATGTGTTTACTCCTCTATCACAGTTTTAGCAACTTTTACGTAAAATGTACTATATCCATTAATGACGTTGAATGCACTTAACCTCTCCAGACTTGTGGTTCATTGTAATAAGCATTACTCTCATTGCTGTAAAGAAATTCAAAGTGCTGACGTTAGCCCAAGTTTTAAATTTAAAATACACAAATAGATACCTGTTTTACCGATTGTTAACACTAGCAGCTTCATCTTGTATATTTACTCTGTAGAGATTTAAGCTTCAGCCGTAACAAAACAAAAACAAAAATGTAACGAAAATAGTGAAAGCATACTCGTATTTTAAATTGGATTGAACAAATTTCAAGTCCGAAGGGGTTAAACATGTTGAGTTTAGGTGTCGTTGTATTGATTGCAAGAAGTACACAGGATAGTATAATAACTATCCATATTTATTATTTTTATCCAACAATAATTGGAATTTATTTCCTACGACATTCTTTCAAAATTAATGGTTACACGAACGTTTTTTACGCGCACCGTGCATCGATGTACAGATGAACACTTCTTGGTATGTGAAAATCATATCTTTTGCGTGTACTCCAATAATTTTCCACTGTTCTGAGAAATAAAAGGAATCGCGAGTTTACGTAAAATTCTTTAATACGTCTCCATATTCGTTCAGACTCCGAAATAATGTTCGCTAACCTGTTGCAAGAAGCCAGGAATGTCATTACATATGAACGGTAAGTTACAGGCCAAATTGACCTGTATTCAGTTGTCGACTGTCGCCAGTGGGCTGTCGGTTGTCGGAAAGGAACACAACAACCGTTATTTCTAGTTCGAGTCTGAAAATTCCTGCAACTCGGACTCCTTGTAATTTCAGATCTTCCACTTAGAATCAATTGATTCGTTATTAAAAGTACTTTCGGTTCTCCACGCCCTATCGTATAAATGGGTTACCACTGATCGCGTTCTCGACTTTTACGGAATGGAAGGTAAATAGTGTGTGAAAAAAGCTACTAAAAGGTTTCCAACGTAGCAAAATTTCTCTTCGAGTTCTCGCTGGTTAATGGAAGGTGATAGGAGGGGTCGGCGAAGTACTGCGCCGCGCGTAGCCGACTAGAATTTTCCACAAAACATTTAACATTAATGTAACATTACGGTGTTTTAACGTAAGTCGCGAAAACGCGAATCATTTTAATTTGTCTTCGGGTCTATTTTCGCCGGTGAAGTAACAGTAAAAAGCCGATATCGAATTATATTATCCTCAAAAGATACGACATATAAATACAGTATATACATATAAAGATATCACACCCTCATACGACTCGATGAACAATTTCATGTCCACTTGACTGCAACAGCGAGTGAAAAAGCGACTAGACAAAGCCGGTAGCGGTCCAAGGAAGCTATGTAAGCGTATCGAGGGTAAATTCGCCAGCCTGCGCGAACGTCCAAGAAGACCGACTCTAGGAAAAGAAAATGCGTCTGGACATACCTGACTTTTGTCAAGCTTCAGACTTTCACAAAGGGGTAGGCGGTTCACCGTTCCGATGCCTCACGCCATGGAGCTTCTCGTCGAGATGATTCACTGGCGATCTACAGCGCGGGGACCGATCTTCCAACTTGACCTCTCGATCGAAAGCAATTTCTGAGGAACCTATCCACTCGGTTGTTACATTTTCGCGGGCGAACCGACTCGATTTACACTCGGTGGGTGGAACTAACGTAACGTGTTCTGTTCAAGATGCGGAAATATTTGTCCAGGAGAACGCAAGGAACGCGAGAAACCCCTTTACTCTCCTATTATTTCTTGTTCGTTTCTCGGATACGCGAAGAAAGACACACACGCTCCAGCACGAAAGCTCGTCGACGAGTAAAAGCCCGAGCTCGAAAGCGACGGAGCCAGGACGCGCCTTTCGAAAGCATTGCGCAAGCTCAAACTATTGCGTGTAGAATCCACTCTCCATGGTCGTGTTAAAGGTCGTCTCTCCTCGGCTACGCTCGGACACCAATGGTGTACGTTACTCGCAAACCGTTCCACGAGGGGTGGGGTAGTGTTTTGCTCTGTTATGGTCACAGATGAAGGGAGGAAAAAATGCATCGAACAGAGGTAAATTTCTTCGCTGCACTCTCTTATTGCATTTCGCAGCGATGCTTTCAACGACATATGAAAGATCGTATAGTTTCTATTGTCTTTCGAATTCCCATCGTGAAAGTACCATTGATGAATAATGTATAAATAGGATCAGGTTTAATAACAGCGCTCAATTTCCGCTGAACCTCGCCCTCTACGTTCCTACGCTCCCACGCAATGTATCGAAAAGGGTATTGGCATACTCAGTTTTTCTCTATGGTATATATCTTAAAAACCAACGTACCGATGCCATCCAAACATTCTTGACATTCTATTAAACATAGAAATAATATTCCAGTTTAGAAACTCGCATGTCCGCGATAACACGTCCGTTGCAGGGAAGCATGGCCAAAAGCTATTTTTAAAGAAGTCTAACTTAGACGAATTAAATGCATTTTCGTATTACTTTCATGATTTCCGCAAGAGAGAATAAGTGTTGGAGCTTTGACGAATTAACGGAGAAATGCTGCAATTTATGTACAATAGGCTGAAATTGCATATCGCGGGAAACGCGAAATAAAATTTATAAATAAAATACTAAATCCTCTAAGTTAAATAAGAATGAATGTGCAAGAACTGAGGTCCGAGATACGTAGCATAAACAGTGTGACAATAATTATTCCGCAATACCCTCCATATATTAACCGCTCCGCCGTGCGACTTAAATCCTATTGAACAGATATGAGTACAATGGATATTTAATACTAGATCTACAGAAGGTGTCAATTTGACGGATATTCAATTTCACAAACATTATTTAGTAAGAGTTTAAGTTAATCTTGGTTGATACAATTATACATATTCTAATTCGCTGTTTTCGAAACTGTCATTTCCAAGATATACATACGTATATCAATGAATACTTATTTTTCTAAAAACAATAGAATGAAGTGTATAATGAAGGTTTGTAAATCTAGCGTTAACACCAGGAAAACATTTAAAAGAAGTTTTGAAAAACATTGAAAAAATAGTTCTGTACGAATACTTTGTTCCTTATTGTACATGCATTTGTAAAATTTATAAGTTGTATGCTATCTCCTATCTTGTTTATGTGAAATGTATACAGTAACCACATATTGAGCACCGACACATTTATCAAAACGCAACACGTCGATGATAACATTTTACCTACCGATAGTGTATTATTATCTAAAGAAACTTTAAAGCGACAAAAATTAAATTACTCCTCGCCGATATTTTTGTCCCAATTTTTTGTACATTCTAATTGCTTTTCCATATTTTGATTATAAATGAATGATTTTTCTGATCATCTATCATATAAGCTAATAAAATACAACATAGATTGTATTTCTTAGTTTTAGCTGTTACTAACAGATTGCTTGCAACTTATTACTGTTCATTGTATTATTATTAAGCATATCACCATTGTGCTAATACCTTCATAATTAAAGACTTACGCTTTTATTTGAATTATTTTTATACGAGAAATTATTAACCTTTCAAACTGGCACATTGTTTCTGTGTAAAATAACATACTAGAAAATCTAAGTTTCAATAATATGTTATTTTTTACTTTAATAAAAAATGTTTGAAGAATTTATAATAGTCACAGAAGTTTATTCTTCGCTATAATTTAGACGAACATACATAGTCTATATCAAACTGATATCAGTGTTATTATAAGAAAAGTATTAGTAGATTTTTTGCAAATATACGAATATATAGTATAATACTTATGTATAATTGGTTACCTGGTCTTATAATCATACCGATAGTAGTAACTACTGTTACTGTGTTTTATTTCCGGCGCTCTTTTAACTCCATTACGAGGAGAGTATATTTTCTCATTTTATTCTATCTTTTTGCTTATCAACGTAACGCCTGCTCTGTTATTAGTAATTGTTTTATCGTTATAAGATATGCGTTCGAATAACATGCATATACAACTAAGCATGAGATAACTTTGTATTAAAAAATGAAGAAAGAATATTAGAATAAAACGTTTTCTTCTGTTTCGATATAAATATTTTTTGTATAACTAAGCTGCCACTCTTAGAGTAAGGTTCAATGCTAACAGTGTTTGCGTAACATGTCGTTTGTATAACAAAATTGTTGAAACTATTGCGGTATGGGAATTTGTGCTCGTATATGTAATTAGGAATGTTTGAACACTAAGTAATATAAGCAATCTGGCTCTTTATATTTTTTGATACCTTCCACATGTTATTAATTACCGCCCATTTTTAGTATCTTTTTACTGTAAACTATATCTTTGATACACCTCTATACATTAAAATCAAAGTGTATGATTGTTTTTGCATGATCAATTCAAAATCGATGCCCTTGGTTACGAAAGTTATTCGAGACCGAATAGTGTAAAATACTCTACCGTCCGTAATTATTATAACATTTGAATCGGTCATGGAAAATCAAAATTAAGATAGCAACTCATTCAATTTGTTACTATTATATTATTATATTATAATTTTATACAGTAAACATCAATAACATTTATAAATAATCCACAAATCAATAGTATTAACAGGAAACTATTAATTATTGTAACATAATATTTGAACGACATTTTATGGCGACATTCAATTGCAAATAGATTCGACATTATTCGAATAACTATGGACGGTTGTATACGTAATCTAATAACGTAAACAAGTTCTCACGTAAAGAATGTAAATAGAATTCTCCAATTCAACTGTTTGCTAATAAATGTGGTCCCATTGTGTGATCTTCAATTATTCAAGACCATACGTTTACACTAAATTTTGAAAATGTGTTTGTCGCATCGCATAAGGATTATAAAAATGCTGAGTAATGGATATTATGAACATTAAAGGTATATTGCCTTTGAAGATATTTACCTATTCAACCCATAAAATATAAGATGTGAACACCGAATAGTTAAAATTTCAACGGTCTAATCAATGTCAAAATAAAGAATATAGAGATACAGTTCATTATCATAGCAGTAATATGCAGCGAAGGGTAGTATCACGTTCACTATATTGAGAAAATAATGTTCAGGTGTTTCCTCTAGAGTTATTTATTGATATCTCCCAAAACTTTATTTTCAACAATATAGTATAATATTGTTCCGACTATATGTGAACATCATCATAATCTCGACTCCGTGGTTTAAAAAAAACATTTCTTAAATAAAATCGTTCCATTCGTATTGTTCTCCAATCAAAAACACGCTGATTGGGATGGTGGCTTCTCTAGTAGTAAATGTTCCATGCTTGATTTTCTTGAAAATCCTAACCCTCGAACAGAACAATTTTATTCTGCACCTTGGACATGTCACAGCGGTCCATTTTGATAAAACTTATTTTGATAAATCTAGAACAGAAATAAGGTGACTCACATTCGGCTTTCATCAACACTCGATATTTATAAAGATATTCAACATTTAGGTTTTTCGATTTTTAGAGATACTTAAATACTTGATCATACCGTAATAGTGTCTGTATCGCAGTCCATACATGTGCTATTTGTGATTTATTTTTTATCATAGTGATTACGCTTTCTAAATGTGTTTATGTATGTTATCTCTTTCATTATATACTTTTTACACTTTCTTATAACGATAACATTATTCTACAATACCGTGATGAATCGTTCTGTTTGTAAAAAAAGGTAACACCAATGTAAAGCATTTGTATATTTCGTTCCTTGATTATATTTCCTTTTTACGTTCTACTGTATGTGCGCGTGTGATTTTTTTCTGTATTTTCTTGTTTTAGGTTCAGTAATGAATATTGATTACCCGTTTTAATAATTAGTTGGTAGAAAGATCACGTTTTATGGTTAAAATATTTTCTAAAAGTTTCTATTTATAAATTCAAAAATATACTGTGATTCTTCACCATTCCAATGATCGTAAGACTTTTGATATAAACGTTTGTGTTGCGTATTCAAATGACAGTATCTATTTTTATTATAAATTTATATTTATTAAATTAACTATTCACAATGTTATACAAAATACGAATGTGTACCGAGCAATTAATGGATATTCTAATCCTTGTATCCAATTCCTGACCGTGCGGGACACAATGGTTTGGATCGAAGAAGTTAGTGACATTTCGTTATAACTTTCGAACTTTAACACTAGAACTACCGAGCATTTAATACGATTAATATGCAATTCTCATAAAAATTGTAACAATAGACTATTTTCAGTTTCTTCAGACATTCATTATAGTATTCAAATGAAGCTATTTATTTTCAAAATCATTTCGAATATTCAATGCTTCGAAGATATCAATAATTGCTAAACGAAAAAATCGAAACAAGTCATTTTGACTGGTACGGTAGTTCTAGTGTTAAAGATATTGAAATGAAATTTTCACTAGAAAATATTAAAGAATATACATTTTCTAATGAAACATAACATATATTTTGTTTAACAAATTTTCTAAAATATTATTTATTGTTTTCATTATTATTCTATAACATTCTTCTTCTTCTTCTTCTACGTTGAATACATTAATGTATTCATACCCGAAACGTCAAATTCTTCGTAAGCTCAATGCATTGGGCCCATTCTTCTCACTTAAAACAAATATGTTTGTTTTTATTTGTATTTGTATAAATGCATTTGTATAAATGTTATGTTTAATGATAACTAACTGAAAAAAGTAACTAACTTACTGAAAAAATTATATTTTTTAACATCCCCTTGCCAAAAAATTGAACTACCTAACTTCTCTCAATAACTTTTATACATTACCAAACACAATAATGCTTTGCTTTTAACGACAGATTTTCAACTGATGCCCAATTATTAAAGTGTTTATCTATGCCTTATGGTATTCGATATGATATGTTATGGTGTTCTATATTAGGTACAATTTAATTAAATACACTAAATAAATACATAGGAAATTCATATCTAGTACATAATACTATCTGAATATAAGAAATAAGCAAATCAAACATTTGAACAATTTATTTGATTTATTCCATTAAAACTGCTGCCTCTGGATTTAATAATTTAATCTTCTTAGTACTTGATCTGATCCTTAATGATGACATGTATAGCTTTAAAGTTAGTAATAATTGTTTTAACATATCTTCGTTTGTAGCTATTCTTGATATTTTCCTTCTACTACTGCTTCTACATCTTTTATAATCTTTACGTTTACTTTTTTGTGTTTCCCCAAAACGCTGTTCAGCCGGAAACAGAATATTTAAATTACTTCTTTACCGTGTATAAGTACAGTGCGTTACTAACATGATCCCAGCCGGCCTGTGACTCAAAAATGGAGAGGGGCAAGGGGATTCGGATTCACGCTTCACCTCAACTCGCAACTAAACGCCGCGAATGGACGTCTCCCCTTGCCCTTCTCCATTTTTGAGTCACAGGCCGGCTGGGATCATGTCAGTGACGCACTGTATTTTCTTTGTCGATGTGGGCATGTAATACCATCCGTAATGCTGCGTAAAATATTGAGTTATCCCCAGTGTATATTCTTCAAAGGCCACAACTGAATAAGGAGAGGTAAAAGTGCCCCGAAACCAAATCGACCTTCGTACACACCATTCGATAGATCTCTCGAAGAAACCTGTTTGTACCCGTTAGTTATAAGTTTATTATTGATATTTTATGTTCTTTTTATTTGTTGTTCGAAATCGATTTTTAAAAAATTCGAGAAAATAATAAATGCTGATATTTTATTTAAATTATCGGAGTACCGCTTTCATATTTCCATTGAATTACCGTGTTATTATGATTATCAATACTCTATTTTTTCATATTTTTCGGATTGTGGGAACGCAGTTAAAAAGAAATCAATATTTTTCTGCATTATCGAACGAATTATGCGTACCACCGCATTCATATTTTTACAAATATTGTAATTTGTTATAGTTGTTAATCTATAATTATTCAGATTTTTTGGAAGGGTGTATTTCACTTAAAAATAGTATAAACCGTTATTTCATTGCTTTCCTCAGAAGGGCCAGTATCGTCGTACTACAGCAATTATTAAATGAGTATTATATGCAGTTTGAAACAGCTTTTTATGTAGTATATGAATTGGAGAGGATCGTTACATCTCGCTCCGTCGCGTTCTGTTCTGTCTGCTTTCTTGGTTATGCAGCTCAACCAGTAACATCAACCGTTTTTCTATAGCTATTGACGCGAGCATTCTGAACAGAAGAGTCCCCTTGCCCTTGTGACTTTTTAGCTTGCGGGATTGGATATATTCTTTTCTTAAAGACAATCGCCAATAGCCAAAATTCGAAATTATAGTTTTCACCATTACTGCTCATTTTTTATAATCCTGGCAATTTTAACTGTAGATTATTCTTTTGAGATCTTAGCTTGAAACCAATACAAGTTTTAACTTCTGCACAGCCTTAATTGTTACTACTAATTAGTAAAGTAAGCTACTTTTTCACTACAAACTGGTAATAGAAATCCCACATCATTGCATATACGCTGTGTGGTTGGTCTTTTTTACTAAATGTTTCTCCATTACACACCTGATTTGTAATTCATCGCGGATAGGCTCAAAGATAAATTGTATAAAATGTGTAACAAACATTCGAAACACATTATCTAAACATGCAACGAAGATATTCCAAATGACTAATTGGAATATTATTACATTTCTTAGCCTTTACACATTCTATATCATTCATTTAGGTTGGTTTTGTATTGCAAATGTAACGATGGAAGACAGATGCTGTGCTTGTAATTGCATTACAGACTTTATTATCTACGATTGTTAGATTTTTGGCGTATTCAATATTATTTATATCCATTGGTTCCAAATTTTCAACTTCATTATTTATTTTGTCCTTCTTCGTATATTAAAATTTGACATTTTTTGATTAATTAAAATCTCATTGGCCAGCAAAACCATAGGAATAATTTTCTCTGATTTTCCGAAACTATTTTTTCAGTTTATATGAAATATTTTTTTATACCTTTGCTGTCCTGTGGCATCATCACAATCCCACTTACAGATTACAATTAAGTTACCGTGGTCTTCAGAATAGGCTTTTAAACTTTTTAATATGCCGTATGGTCATGTAAACCTTCTAATTTTATGGGCGCATATGCTTCAGTAATTATAATACTGTTTTTGTACGATACCACATCTATTCTTCTTTTAATAATGCAACATATGAAGGAAATTAGTTACTATCTTACTGTTCTTGCACTCTTGTTTGCTAAGATACTTTTCACGTGACATTGTGTGGATTAAAGAAAAAAACTGTGTGATTAGTTACAGCTTTACAATTGGAAATCATGGAGGGCATTAAGAATTTAAGGTGATGTTATAGCTCTGCACCAATAAAAAGCTGTTTTTCGATTATGTTACAATATATAACCAAGTTCAATGTGCTTCATCTGGGTATAATTATTTACAGTGCTTTCTCATTTAATACAATTGGCTTTGACGAATTATTCTTTTAAAGTCTAATAATTGTAAAAATTCCGGTGGTGCTATAGAATCGCCTACAACTCCTACATGTGTAGATCTTTCACAAGTGTCAATAACGGACACTACTTCTAGACAGGATCATCGTTTATGTGGCTCAACCGTCCACGCTTTCGCCGACCATTAAAATACTGTCACTGCGTGAAAATGTATCACTTTCGTAGAATTTTCGAATTTCATCGGTATCAAACGCATTTCGCAATTATTAATGTTTCATTGATATTGACTACTACGTCAATTTTCCTTGTTTTTTTTTTATTAACTCCAATAAACGTTGTAATTTGTCCCATAGGGACATTCGAAAAATTTTTATAACAAAGTTATGCGAGAATAACACGTAGATATTTTCTCATCGGACAGTATGTGTACAAAATATATAAATATATATATAATTTTGTATTTACCACGGGGACGTATTATTTCGTTGGCTAGTGAACTGATTCCTAGGTCTTTACGAAGCTCGTCATTTCGCATATACCATGCTGCGTCTACTATGATCCGAAGTACAATTGATTGTAACGCTTCTATTTTCGTAATATGGCTGTTACCATGCCCCATAGCTCGATGCCATACGTCCAGATGTGTTTGATAATAGTTCTGTAAATAAGTAGCTTATTTTCTGCACTTAATTTTGAACATCTGCTGGTGTGCAAGTACATATTTCTTCTTTTGATCCTAATTTTTTCATGTTATTTGCGTATATTTCGTGTATGGCTAAGGTAGCCGTGTCATCGAAGAACGTGAGAAAGTCAGTATCTTCAGTAGTGGGGATGTCAGCAGTATATAATGTGTATAGAATAGGCCCTACCTTGAGAAACTCCTGCATTGATGTTATAGATGTTTAAATACGTGCTTTTTATTTTGACGAAGACTGTTCTGTTTTCAAGGTAGGATTTAATAAGAAAATAACAGAATGGCGGAAGATGTAGTTTGATTTTATATAAGAGGCCCTTGTGTCATACTTTGTCGAATGTTTTTTCAACGTCTAGAAAAGCGGCAGTACAGTACTGTTTGCGTTCGTAGGCGAGTGTAATTTTATTTGTAAGCCTGTGTATTTGTTCGGTAGTGGTGTGTTTGTTCGTAAATCCAAATTGGTGAGACGGTACAACATTTTTTTCCTTTATTATATTTTTTATTCTGTCAAGAATTATTTTTTCTTATTTTTAACATTATAACAAATACAAAAATTGGTCTACAGGATAATGACAGGTTTGGATCTTTCTTCGGTTTAAGCAGCATATGAACTTGAGCTACCTTCCAATTAATAGGAAAGTAATTCTCAGTATCGCGTTAAAGATAATTGTAAGCATCCTTAATGCCTTCGTAGGGAGTTCTTTTAATATTTTTCCATTAATTAAATCAAAACCAGGAGACTTTTTAACTTGAATTTCCACGATGAGCTTCTTAACTTCTTTTATTGCAGTATTTGTAATGTCCTGGGTACTATTTGTCTCGGCAAGTGAAAATATCTTTGGAGTAGTCAAAGAGGTATTTGTATTATTTGATTGAAACGTATCGTATAAATATTCCGCAAAAGTGGTGGCTTGTTCGAAAGTGTTCTTTGCCCAGTTGCCGTCCGCTTCTTTTTTCGCTGGTAATGGTGCGATTGGTCTTTTCAATCTTTTCGTAGCTTTCCATAAGGAGTAATTGGTATCGTCATTACAGGAAAGGCTAGAGATGTAACTGTGGAATTCTTCATTGTAATAATTCTGTATTAGCTGTTTCACTTTTTTCGTGATTGCGTTTAGCCTCTTCTTGTTTACAGATGTCCCATGTTTCTGCCATATATGTTTTAATTTACGTTTTAGCTTGACTTTTTGGAGGACGTATTCTAGAGAGGAATTAAATTTTCTGTTAATTTCAGTGTACTTATCTTTAGTGGCAATCCAGCTCGCTTCCTGTATTAAATTAGTAAAATTGATGACGGCTACTTCTATGTGTTCTGATCTCTTCCAGGGTATGCTGCAATTTACGTTCTCCTCTCAATACTGTTTGACTATTTCCCAATTTGTGGTATTATTGCATAAAGCTAGTGTTATTTCTGAAAACGTAGGCTTTTGTAAGTATTTGAGTAAAATTGGGGAATGGTTTGAGCTGATGTTTAGGCACGATTGAATTTCAAAATAAGATTTGTTCATCCCTATAATTATAGCGAAATCGAGCAAGTCTGGGGATTTGTTCTGGCGTTTGTTCTAAAAGCATGTTTCTTATTAATTCAGTATTTTTTATTGAATTCAGCAGTAGTGTTTTATTTTCTGCTATTTCTAAAGACACCTCGTCGACAGTATTAATAGAGGATGTTTCCGTTTGTGGTGTTTGTGTACGAGTGGCTTGAGCGTTAATCGTGTTCGAAATAACAATTGGTCTCAGAGAGGAGGAACCGTTTAAATTTGCTGTCTGTCTGAGAGTGGGATATAGTTTTTACTGTAATCGTTTCCTTATTATACATCCTTTGTAGCCAGCAGGATAATTTCCCTGATGATTATAACATTTTACGTTGCTTGTTTTGCCGTGTACGGAACAATCTGACGTATTATGCTTTCCTGCACATTTTACACATGCAGGAGTTCTATAGCAATAATTTTTCGTGTGTCCGTAGGCTTGGCATTGTATATATTGAGGACTCTTCCTCTTGAGCCTAGCCGGTTCAAATTATAACGTTTAATAATCTATCAGTCTTGTATATATCTTTGTCATTTTCGTTAAGCTCTAACTCGGTGAAGAAAAGAGACAGCGGTTGTTTAATACCATATTTAATGATATTGTTGACGTTACATACCTGATGATTAAGTACTTTTAACTCTTCGATGACTCTGCTAACGTTTGTTTTTGAATGTATACCTCGTAATACTACTTTGTTGCTTCGTTCTTTATTCGGCTAATTTTCCTTGTAATTTTCGTTTTGTTAGGAAATTGTACAAAATGTCAGCCACTGCATTTTCTCCGAAAATGAGGTAAGAGTTTATATAAGTTAAAAATGCTTTAAAGTCTTGTTTCACATGCTACAGGGCAATACTAAGCTAATGTTTCTTCCAATAAATATCAAAAATCCAAAAGAAATTGTTTATTTAACACTAAACGTACCGGCACATTATATATACCTATTCCTAACGTAACCGGTCAAACAGCTAATTATAGGACAAAGGTAAACAAATTAAACGATATGATGAATCGTACAATATAAGAATTGATATAAAGTGAAATGGGTAAAAGGAAATACAGAAAATTTTAAATCAAATTTTAAAACCAGTCATTTGATCGGTCGAGATATATTTAGTGTTAATATAAACTTTAATCAATATTCTTTATACATACCAAAAATAACAACACAGAATAATAAATTTACTTAAGAACTATTACACGTTTATGGCAACCTCAAAATTGTATGTGTTCTTCACACGTGTCGTTTTCGTACTAGTTTTTTCATAAAATAGAGGAATCCTTATCCGACATATATGTAGAAATTATAATAATAATAAAAATTATAATAAAAATAAGTCATAATATTATCGGCCATTACATCTTATTAAAACAAAATTAACTCATCAATATCTGATAGGAGAAAGTAGGATAAAATAGGACGCTTTTTTAGCCGTAATAACAAAATATCTAGAGCAATAAACGCATGAAACCTTTTTTGGGAATCTAAAATAGACCTTTGGTTATAAGGAAATAATGATTTTTTAATAAAAATATTTAGTTACGAAAGAAAATACGATTTCCTAAAAGTATTGAAATGTCCACTTTGCAAAAATGGTAAAATCATATAAAAATACAAAATCTTTATTTCTACTAAATCAAAATTGTTAACTGAATATATTTAATTGTTAGCTGATATAAATAAAATATAAATATGTATGATTTTATGAACAAAAATGACAAATAAATATGTTATCTTCTAATTTGTTACATATCAATACGATTACATGTAATCAATCAAAACTGTGGCAGTGACAAGCTGGCACCACGTCTTCGCCATGTGTTTAGTTTAAGACAAAAGTGTGTTTGAATGAATGAATCGGGTACGCTCTGCGCGATAGCGTCGAGGGGATGTATAGATGATTGGGTCGAGTGTCGCGTGTAGGGTGAGCGTAGTTAGTTTAGAGTGAAAGCGAACTGTGAGAATGAAGAAAGAATGATTTTGGTAGGAATACGTCAGCGAGCGAACGGCTAGTTTGGAGGAGTTCTGGTAGAGAGTTCATCGAGAACGGTCACGCGAGCTGCGCGGATTGTAACAACCGTCTTTGCAATAAAGTTTAGTTTAGCTACGAACTTTTGTCATCTTTCGTATCTTCCGACATTTCCGATTTCGATCCCGCCTCAAAACTATAGACAAAGCACACAGCAAGGGATTCCTGTTGCCGCTGTAGTAAAGTGTTCCGTTTTGCCCCGTGCTTCATAATTAAGAAAAGCATTTAAAGTTTACAGCTGGGCATGGAATGAAGAAATAACTTACCAGTAAAAAATACAGCTTAAGGAACGCAGAATGTATTATTGTAGTTATACTCTTCAATTTTTTAATCGGAAAATAAAAGAAACTGCTTCAAACATCTATGTGACATTAAAACTTTTTCACTGAATATCTTTCCAATGCATTTAATCGAAAAATAACTCATTCACTGCTCTGCAGTCGATCTCAAACTACATCGAGGACTTGCTAGAACCGTGTTGTGCGATGTAAACTCGGTATGAGCTTTTTATCTATGAAAAACATTACTATTCCGTTTCACTCTACTTTCCCCTAAATAACTCATTAGAACAAGAATTTTTAACAATTTTTCCTATTCGCCCTGAGAGAAAATTCTCATGTAACAGATTCAAAATTTTTTTATGTACATCAATAATACAACATTTTAAAACATTTAGTTGGAGACGTCATAAGCTGGCAGTAATAAGCATACATAGGTAATGTTAATGTGTAATGTAGGTCAATGGACCAAAGAAATTGTTAATTTTATGTATCTGGTTTGTAAGGCCAGATATTTATTGTTAACTTGGTTGCACTGGCGTACTGAATAAGTTTTGAATAATTAACAAGGATTGGCTTGATTTATCGGACTGTGTGTCCCTTTATTTTGTTGTTGAAAATACTTGTCTTAATACTATGATGTCGCTGTCTTGATGAACTCTGTATGATTTGTACAATCGAGTGTGTCTTATACTAATTGTGGAGATGAGGGTGTGTACTGTTTCGTGTGTATGTTAAAAAGTGGGAAATATTTTCGTCCAATGAAGTTGTTGGGGGTTGAATCTGCTGTCTTGTGGTCACGCCTTGTAGGGTAAGTCGGACAGGTCAAGTCAGGTAGCGTCAGTAGGAGTGTGGAGTACCGTTAGGGTGTCGTGAAGCTAAGCCGTCCTTTGTGTATTGAAAATGCCTGAATTTGTTTGTTTTATGGTGTCACGAATGGTTAGGGTTTTATTTAATGTGTCCGGGCCTTTTTCTCTATCGTAAAAACTAAATGTTCCTTGACTATGCAAACGGGACGATGAGGGTTATTTCTTAACTGTATGTATTCTTAACAGGTAACATAGTAAAAGCGTTATAACTAAGAAAAGTTAATGTATTAGACATGTTGAAGAACAAATTCGTTTTTACCTCAGAAATATTAGAAAAAAAAGAAAAACTTAGAGAAACTCAAAGCAAATTTAGCTATAAGAATTAAAATTTGAAACTTTGTACTAGTTTTTCTCTAAACTATTATAGTTACCGAAATATAATGTCATCTCTGCTTGGCGTATGTCGTTGAATTAATGTTGCAAACTTCGTGTGAATCAAATTGGCAAACTGTTAGTGCTAAAATAACTGCAAACTCTGTCTACGTAAGCTGTTTAATTTTTTCTGGAGAATTCATTATCATTCACAAAGAATGAGTTCAGATAAAATGGTGAAGAAGCATATTCAACATTGTATGCTGTATGAATTTCGTAAAGGAAGCAATGCTACCGTTACATCGAACAATATTAATAGTGTTTATCCGGAAGTCCTGAAACTAGCTATACTTTGAAATGAAGCAACTGGAATTCAACTGCGTTAGTGCGTCATACAGTTATCCCCACCCTTTTTTTAGAATATATAAACTCTCCAATTTTTACTCTGATCGGTTCAAACTGAGAAAGATTCCTGTGCCGTTACGTCGGTCGTTGTTTCATAAGAATCGCTTCTAGTGAGATCGAGTTAAAATTCCCTTTTGAATAAAGTTAACCTTATAGAATCCGTGAGTCCCATAAAGTTCCATTCGGCAATTCTTTTTCACCGATATCAGACGTTAAGCTTTGCCAGTGCGTTAACACGGAGCAAACTTAGGTAATACTTTATAGTCCCTTAAATTCACCCACGACAATAAACATTTTTGTATAAGCACAGTTATTCAGAATATAATTGAGTTATTTTATGAACGTCATAATACTATAAAACCCTTAATTATCGATCAATATCCTAATCTAGTGATTGAACGTTCCGGCACAGATGTAATCTTACTGCTCGGATTGTATAAAATAACTCTAATTACATAGTGTTACGAAACCTACCAAACAATCCTAGCGACTCGCTGATTTCGCATTAAGTTCGTTCACAATAACACTTCCTACTAAAAGAAAGATTTGTCCAACCTAGTGATTCCCCAATTTCGCATTGAGTTCGTCCGCGCACCTTATTAACAAATTGTCTCTATATTACAAGGATGAATCCTCCATCCGGCCTTTCGCGCTGCTCGCGGCCCTGGTTCGAAACACCGATATCTATTACCTAAGTTAAACTCATTGATACATTGTATATTGTACGGAATAACGTTCGTAACTACCGTCATTGAGTGGAACTGTTGGAATTTTTATAGAAGAGAGTACCCATGTGTAATTCTAATCCTAAAAAACACCTAACCTAGACCTAATTCGAACTTAACCCAGGCTAATCATAGCTTAAGGCAGAAACAAAAATAGAAAATTAAATAAAAAATAACTGTTTATGATTTAATCAAATCCCAGTGCTTCTAGGCGGTAAAATATGTTAGCGATCATTTGTAGGCTACAAATTGTTTAAAAGACAAACTAACGCGGCGGTAAACTGCTAGCGATTAATTACTGACAGTGAATTGCGGGAATAAATTTTCCGGACCTCAATTAATTGGGAAATGAATTTCAGATAAAAATAAAAATTGGTTTATTCATTATACATGCTTCTAGGGATTAAATCTAAAATCATTGTCTTATTTTTTATTTATAAGACTTTTTAAACAATATATACTCAACTTACACCCCGAAGAAATGTACCTTTCTGCAAAACCGCACAATGCACCGTATGACTAAAAGCTCGTTTTCCTGAACAAAATTCTATAACTTAACTTTTAATTTAAAATTTAACTTTTAATACTTAGTAGCATAACCTTTTTGTTTTATCGCTTGTTTCAATCGTTTTGGCATACTAAATATAATTTTTT
Source organism: Nomia melanderi (assembly GCF_051020985.1). Classification (NCBI taxonomy): domain Eukaryota; kingdom Metazoa; phylum Arthropoda; class Insecta; order Hymenoptera; family Halictidae; genus Nomia; species Nomia melanderi. The sequence goes on along the minus strand of NC_134999.1, from coordinate 841,626 downwards.
TAACATATTTTGTATTTCTTTATACCTGTTCGTCTTACAATCTCTGTTTCAATTCTTCTTTATTCCTTATCGGTGTTGTGCTTATTCATCTGTTTAAATTATCCCATAGATTGTCTATAGGGTTATGATTTTGGAACTGAGGAATGGGGTGTAAGATTTTTGGACAGTTATATAGTAGATATTCTTTTACGATCCTTGTCTTATCTTGTGGACCACTATTGTGGTACAATTTGAAACTTTTTCAATATCCATATTAGCTGCACTTGATACTAAACTTTTTTTTTAAATACATAAATATTTGTTTTTGTCCATGATGTCTTCAATAAGACAAATTTTCCTACTCCTCTGTTCGATATGCACCCTCAGAGCATAGCATGTCCTCCACCATATTTGAAAGTAGCTCGAAAATTTTTCGGATTTGAAGCTTTATTTCGCTTCCGTCACACCATATGCCATCTATTCGAACCAGATATATTTAATTTAGATTCGTCAACGAAAATGGAGTCACTCCACCATGACTCTTCCTTCGAAATCATTTCTTTTGCGAAAGTTAAACGTTTCTTTTTATTTACTTCACTGATGGGCGGTTTCTTTATTGTCACTTTCCCATTATAACCATTTTCTTAAGTATTCGTCGAATTGTTCGTGCATTTACAGATTTTATATTTTCTTCGCAAAGTTCAACTGCTAATGCAAAAGCACTTAGTCGTGGGTTTTCTCCTGTTTTCCAAATAATCTTCTGTTTTTCTCTTTCATTTATTATTTTCGCTCGACCACTTTACAGAAGTAATTCAATTCCATCTTCATTCTTAAATCTATTAACGATATCTGCCACCGTACTTTCTTCAAGATTAAGCATATCAGCGATTTGTCGATACGATTTTTCTTTTCCGTGATTAAAAATTACTAATTGGCGAAAATTAATTGAAATGTTTTTACTTTAACAAGACTTTTTAACGATAAACTACACTGTAATAAGTAAACTGTTCGATAGGACTAACTACTTGGTACTAAATCCGATGTGTCGTATTTGTAAACAAAGCTACTCTCCTATTTGTAAATAAATTTCAAAAGAAATTAACTGTCCGAATATTTTTGTAACGCGAAAAATTACTTTACCGTAGTACCCTGTACTACAACATATTAGATAATTAGGTTGTACATATTGATAAAGCACAATAAATACTTTATTGAAAGAAATAAACTTGAGTTAATTTCTTTTATAATTAACAAAGATATGAGCAGTTAATGTTAAGCATACCTTAGTATCCGAATATTGTTATGATTCACTGTAGAAGCTTTCTGAACAGAATGTATCTGTATTGTAGTCGCCTCTTATGTTGTGGGAAGAAGATCCTTGGGACGTTTTCTGTGTAATCTTCGAGGAAAATCTCCTAAATATAGCTTATTTGCTAGGTCACTTGGATGATTTTCTATCTTGTCTTATGTCTGTCACACAGATCTTTAATTTCTCCTTCCATAGATTTGTTCATAAGATCGTTACGTATACTAGTTCATTCCTTAGTATGATAGATTACAATGCCTCCACTTTTGCTGTATGGCTTTTGGCTGCAATGTCTCATAGTGCGATCCCACAGGTCTAAATCGATTTAATTATTTTTTTATATATGGAGGAGTTTGTTGCTTATGTTTAGCTCTGAGTTTTTACTAGTGAGCCAGTACATCTCTCGCCTCTTAATGCGAATTTGATCTATTTTGGCTTTTATGTGATATTTCCATGTCAGTCTTGTATCCATGTGAATACCCAAGTATTTCACTGTTTTGGTTTGGGGGATGATACCATAATTTAAGGTAGCAAGGGAAACGATACCTTTTTTAAGGTGAACGTGATGTGCTTACACTTGTCAGCATTTATGTAATTTTATTTTCCAGCAGCTTAGACATTACTTGATTTTTAAGATGTGTTGCTGGAGCATGGAGTGAGTTGTTTTAAGATCATCGTGAGCAGCTAAGATTCATCCTACTTCGCTATTTTCTAATTCACTATCATCCGCAAATGTAAATATGATTTCATGAGTAGTAAGAATATCTGCTGTGTATATAGTACTACAATACATGTAGGCCCCAGTTCACTGCCCTGTAGTACTCCTGTTTCGATACTACAAATTTCTGAAAACGAGTCTTAAATTTTAACAAAAAATATGCTATCCTTGAGGCACGATTTTAGGATTTGATTTTAAGCAAAAGGTCTTAACATCATACTTTATCGAAAGCTTTTTCTACATCTAGAAAAAGTGCGATGCAGTACTTCTTTTGTTCGAATGAAGAAATGATTTTGTTAATTTGCCTATATATTGTACTTCATCAATAGTCATATATATTTATTTCTGAAGCTAAACTGGTGGAATGATATTGCTTTTTCTCGCTAATTATCATCTTCATTCTAGCTAGTATTATTTTGTCGAGTATTTTGGACAATAAGGAAAGAAGCGAGATCGGTCGATATAATGATGATAAGTGAAGATCATTTTTTTTCGGTAACATAATAACTTGCTATTTTCTCTGCTATTTTCCAGGTAGCAGGGAAATATTTCATTCTTAGAGCTGCATTGAAAATTATGGTGAGCATTCTCAGTGCTTTTGGTGAAAGTTTTTTAAGAATTTTTTCACTGATCAGACTAACTTCAGGCGTCATTTTATCTTAAGTTTCTCTGACAATTTTAGTGACCTCTCTTACCGTAGTTGGTATAATGTTTTGGATGAAGTATGAACCTTCTGTGGAGTGTGGGGTATTGGGAATGGCTACGGTAGTATTAGTTGTATTTGGTTTAAAAGTGTTTTGAAGATATTCAGCAAAGACCTTTGCTTTTTCAAGAGAACCATTTCTTAGCCCAGTTGGAGATATCCGCCTTTATAGCAGGTAAAGCGATGATTAGTCTTTTCAATCTTTCGGTAACTTTACAGAGTAAATAATTCGTATCTTCATTTGGTGAGACATTTTTTATATAGTCGTGAAATACTTAATTGCAGTGATTTCGGATTAGCCGCTTCACTTCTTTGATGATGGCATTTAATCTTCTTTTGCTGAGCTATGTTTTTTGCTTTTGCCATATATGTACTTTTAATTTTACATTCCAGCTTAATTTTCTGCATTATATAATCCAGGTAAGAGAGAAATTTTCCATTATTTTCCACTTGGTTAGTAGCAGTCCAGCATATTTTTTATAGTTGAAAGTTTTTAAGGGTATATTACAATTTATGTTGGTTTCTATGTATTTTTTAAACTGCGACTAGTTGGTGCTGCTATTATATAGGTGTACTGTTTCGTTGTATAGGTGTATGTTGGTTTGGATAAATAATTAAAGAGGATCGGAAAATGGTCAGAAGTATGATCTAAACAAGACTAATCTTCAAACTGATATTTATAGAGTCCTTTGATTACTGCAAAGTCCAGTAGGTCTGGAATTTTTCTTGTGTCATCGGCCACGTTGGTTCACCAGTTGTAATTGTATCTAATGAAAGTTTTTGTATTACATGTTCTAAGATTTTGCCCCGTGGTGAATTTTTTTGGTTCCTCATAGATTATGCTTAACATTGTAATCGCCACCCAACAATGAATTTGTTCCCTGATGAATTGAAAAACTTTCATATTGTTGTACAGATATTTTTTTGATTTGGAAAACTGTAGATAGCTGATATTGTAATATTTCCTTGAGCAGTGTTTATATTCACGCTGGTAGTTGGCATTATATACATTGTAACATGGAATTTTAATATAATTTTTTGTACTAAGATGGGTTTCCGCGATGATCATTATGTCGATTTTATTAGTGTGTAAAAACAATTTCAGCTCTTGTAATCTTTGTTGTAACCCATTCGCGTTCCAAATTGCTATCTTCATTGTCGTTTATTGTTATTTTTTAGCATGCATATGAGGAGTTCTATCAGTTTGTTAATTTGTTGTAATTGCTGAGTTACCAGTTGGGTTTGTTGTGTAGTGACACATTGGATATTACAATAGTATTTCTAGCTGACCTTATTAATAGTTTTTTCATTTCTGACATGTTAAATACTGATTCATCGTTTACAATGTACGAAACTGTTTCTTCCTTTTCCTGGGTTCGAATTACTTTAGCGTACATCTTGTTTCTAGTTTTATCATTTGAAATCACAGTGTGATTTGGAGGATTGGAATGATCTGCTGCTGATTTGTGTCTATGCTTGGGAAAAAATTTTTGGTGGAGCTGTTTTCTTACTATGCGTCCCTTATAACTGTGGAAAGTGAAGCGGGCGAGTGCAATGTATGCGACGGCCCGAAGATAAACAATCAAAAGGGCGGCAACGATTAGGGTAGGGCAGTAGACGAGGGAGAGAGTGAGTCTACGTCTAGCTTCGAAAGAACGTACAAGTCTGTAACCAATTATACTCATTAATATATTGTTAGTGTTTTCTATCGATATCTTATTATTTTATTCTAACATCGGGGTTCCTTATTCCCGGGAGATCCTTTAAGACGACTCGGACGGATAAACGGATCCCTACATAACTGGCAGGGTGGTTTCCTTGGCAGTTATAGCATTTAACATCACTTATTTTTCCTGTAGTAGAACAACTCGAAGTTCAGTGTTTTCCTGCACATTTGACGCATCTAGGAGTCCTATTGCAATAGTTTTTAGTGTGACCGTATACTTGGCAACGTATACATTGCAAGATGCCTCTTTTAGCTCTGAGGGGTTCGAAAGATACAACAGTGTTAAGTAGTCCATCAATTTTAATGTAATAAAATGGGCGACACAATTGCCAGACTTAAATTCAATTTAAATATTATGAGTTGATGTAGAGAAGTACGTAAGATACAAAAATCCGAAAAACATTAAAGAATTATATATTGTAATTCTTTAATTATGTCTCTTTAGACATGTGTCGAACTTATTGAATCGAAGTCACGTAGGTATGCAGCAGTTCCCAAAAACATATGTTTATGTGCTAAATATTAAAATTTCATAATTATAAGTATCAAAAAGCTGTAAAAATCTGCATATTTTATTATGTACCTACGTATGTACATACTTACGTGTTCGTAGAAATTTGAACTTACGAAACAAAAATATGTGAATAATATTTTATTTATAAAACATTAATGAAAAATGTTTTGTGTATTGGCTACATGCATTTTGTACTTATAAATATTATAATTCACTTTCGCATAAACGTATAACATCCAATTGCGGATATGATAAAGTTTTATTTTGTAAAATATACTTAAGTACATATATGTATGTCCGCCACTCTGCTAAATGAAAGGGTGTATAAAACTTAGTAAATTGGGCAAAAAAATCTCCAATGAACATGGGCCGAAGTACAAATAAAACGATCACACCTTTTCTCTATTTCCCTGCAAGTTTTAACTGGAATAACCTTGAGTCATAATTCGTTGAATTCGTTTTGAAACGCACTATTTGATGATGGATAAAAAAACGTGTCGTTCCATTTAAAAAAAATAAAGATGTCCCTCTCGGTATTGAACAACTTTCGTCTGAAATATTTTCGCGTATAGTCAATATTTTCGGAGATATTCGACTGTAACGCTTTATAATTTCCACCCTGTATATGTAATATGTATATGTAATATATATGAATAATATAAATATTATTATTGTAGTATCGAGAATATTTATTGTAGGATGAATGGTTTGTTGTGCGTGCGTGAGGGCGACCAGGTCATATTGCGACGGACCGGCGCCGGGATGTTTGGGAAATAGTGTGACTGCGTTTAGACAATTTCGAGTGGCTGAAAGAATGCGAGGAAGAGTATCTGGAACTGAGCGACTGAACCGTGAGAAAAGCGTGTACGTGACTGCGTGAATTTTGACCATGGACAAAAGATGCGAGTGAGAAGGGTGCAAGGGTGAGAAAGACAGAGCGAATGGGGGTGTGTGATAAAAGCGAGTGGAAATGCGTGCATGAGGACACATTTTGGTGAGCGACAGCGGAGTAGAACATTTTTAGTGCGAGAGTCGTGTGTTGTATTTTACGTGTTGTCCGTATTGTTTCCTTTATCTTATTAAATATATTATTGTTTTCCTAATTCTCTTTTTACTAAAGATCCACATTTTCAAATATCATCTAATAGTAAACCACCACCATATACTATATTATGAATGTTACTACTTGAACAAATCAGAAACAAGTCATATTCACATCATACTATCATTCTGATAACTAAAATACAAGATAAATAGTTTCGATTGAAATCTCTCTAAATATCTACAAAAAAACTTCGTCCATTATAATTCCATATTTTCTTGTACTTTCCGAAGGGTCGGCTAAAACATGTTCATAACGGTCCTTCTAGACAAGAGTCGACCTGAAGGAAATTTCTGCGTCTCATCGAAACTTAGAGAGACCCCCATACTCATACTCTGCCCTCACCCCCGCTCGGAAAGGGGGTGGTTAGAAGGTATTAACTAGTGTTTTGTAGCAATAGCAAAGATACTCTGATTGGAGTAAACCAAAGTACGTCTCAGCGTACTCGACCCAGCACGAGCTGTCGCGGTCGGGTAGAAGGAGACATTTCAACACTTCGCACGAGTCGTTGGGAGAGTTAACTTCTCAATATTCAGTGTGACAGTCATCATCACGTCATACATTTCAACACTTCGCACTAGTCAGTGGTAGAGTCAACTTCCCACAATCCAGTGGAGCAGTCAACTTCTGACCACTTAGTGCGACAGTCAACAACATATACAGTGCACTTATACTTATATATTCCACAGAACTTCATCCATTGAAGTTCCTCCGCGTCGTTTAATCGTCACTAAGATAATTGTCGACGTTGCGACGCACATACAAAGGCTTTGATTTCTTTTTGAGAAATCAGCATTGAAATCTCCACTCAAAGTCATAGGTAATTGATATAAGTTCTGATTGAGGAGAATAAACACTGCTATTGTATAAATGAGCAAATTTTCATGGATGAATTCGATGATTATATTTACACTTTGATTAGGTAAGATATAAATGACAATTGTTATAATAATTAGTCCATTTTGCGGTTCACATTTTGCTACACAAATCTCTCCATCTGCGAATTTATAATGTTTGTCGCGTCTTTATCGTTTTTGTACATGGCTATTCCTACAGCTTTGCGCTGAGATATCTTAAACTTAGCAACACAGCGAATATTTGGAATATCGGTGTTTTCTTCGTTGTTCACCCAAGTTTCCGATAAAAGCAATGTAGTTGAATTTTGCGTAACACTGTCACCAAGGTCCGAGACATGTGCGCGTAGGCTTTGGCAATTTAATGAACATATTGATATTCCCTTTCTGTTGGAAATGAAGTTTGTTAACACAGAAGTGATTGTTTGAATTCTGTTCAGTGACAACCTTTTAAATTCTATTTATAAGTCAGTGACAGATGTAGATTCTCTTTCGACCATGAAAGAATTTACGATTGTTATTTTTGGTCACAATGCAAACTCCTTCGATGCGTGTTACTCTTGATAATGCTTCGTACACCAATTGTTGAGAATGTGTTTTTTTATATTCATAAATGTCGGAATGTAGTGTGTTATTATTAAATGCTCGCGACAAATATGTTTACAAGTTATTTATTTACGTAGGCGAGTGTTCGGAGGCAGAACGGGTAATGTAATGTAATGTAATGTGCTTCCTCGCGCCTTTCCGCCTTATTTATCCTAGTCTTCGGAAAGGCGTTACCCCTTAGAAACTTCGAGGGTGGAGCTAGTTCCCTTCTCCAACGTCGCCTCGATTTTTGGTAGGGGAAAAATTGTGCATTTCTAATTTGTAATGTTTTTTCCGAGCCGCGCTGACCGTGCGGCCGAAGAAACCTTAACGGGACATGGCTGGCAGCGTTTATGGTAGGGTAGCCTATTCAGCTACGCACGTGTAAAAAGTGTAAAATATTTTCGCCGACTTACAGACTTTAGGGTAGGCTTAATTGCCTATACCTAAACGTCTGTAAGCGGTCAATGCTATTTCCTACCAACGCTGCGAGCCACGTACCGCTACAATAAACAACTTCATCGAGAGTTGCTTGTTCTGACTTATGAATCGTTATTACGCATGCCGACACCACTGGAAAATGATTACGCTTGGCATTTATAGTTTTATTATTATTAAGTGATACAGTGCACGATCTTCTTGATATTAGTACATCATTTCTTAAAATATTGTAAACCATCACCCCGAAACTTTGCTTCGAATATTTCTTCCATGTTGTTTTTGGATTTGAAAATATCCTCCTGTATCGTTTATGGTGCTTCTAATTTACAAAAGCTTGTTGTTCGGCACTATGGCAACTCGTGTAAATATCTTTTGTAACAGAAGTTACTTTATTTTCTGCCATATTTAATATAGAATTATTATAATTTTGAACAACTACATATAATAAAAATAGGCGTATTCCGTGAGAGCAAGTAAAGTCAACTCTTCTTTGTTGACGAATCTTGATTCAATGAATGTCAGTTCAGTTTTTCTCCATTTCCAATTTTTGTAACAACATTAGAAAACATAACGCTTGGTTGCCTCATAATCTCTGTGAGTTCATAAAATTTCAAATGGTGTCACACTGTCGGTCCTGTCATTATACGTTTTATTTGCTTGTGAATCAGCGCCAAAATTTTTCGTAAAATTACCGGTGATTTGTTTAAGACGTAAATCGATTTGCTCTAGAAGCTCTGAACCAATCATACTTACTTCATCGATTATTATGGCTCTGACACATTTAAATAACGACCTGTATTGACGTGTGACTTCTGAATTCAGTAGTAACAATTTTAAAAAGATATTTTGCAAGCTATGTGAACAGTAGTTCTATCTATTGCTACTGTTGCTTTTCCTGTCGGTGCACAGGTTATATAGACATTACAGTACCCATCACTATCAAAAAACCGATTATATATTGCCATTATGAATTTTATAATGAAGATTTTACCGCGACGGGCTGGTCCAGTGAAAAAAATCTGTAGAGAACTATCATTATTAGATAATAATTTGTTGATTACATACAATAGCAGAGCCTTTTCCATTAGTCATTTTCATAACTGCACAAAAATCCGCACTAGACATAATATTTTCCTGCTTTTTAGCTATTGAACCAAGTTTATTTAGAGTAACTAATTGAAGATCGCTGTTTATTTCTGAATTCGGATTATTATACAATTGTTCAAAGGGATTTGTTTCCAGGAATCGGTTAGCAAGACCTTATATTTGATCCTCATCTAATATTTCTTCTTCACTTCGGAATGTAAGTGCAGAGTCGCCAATTCCCGCTTATATTCGTTAAAATCAATGGACATATCGTAGTTCCGATATCGAATTATCCTCAGCTCATTTCTTTCGACAAATTTCCCATTTCTATTTTTTGTGTATTTAGATACAAATTACGCCAATGTAATATTAATGTCTTTTCTCATCCTTATCAAACCAGTCTTCTTTCCAATAATCATCACAGTCATCCTTTAATTTACTCAACTCTTTTGTAGTTTTTCTTACTCGCTGACGTTCAATTGACCGTACTGTTGAAATGTATACGATAATAATGAAATTTTTGACATGGGTTCTCGTAGTAAATACCCAGCAGCTTCTTGACTTGTGATCTCTGTATAATTCAGTATGTTTATTCTACTACATAAGCTGCACATGAATATTGTTCTGTTATGAATTGAAAGTCGGTATTGGATTTAACAATATTAAATATGAATGGATTGAAAAGATTATGCCATTTTTCGGAAGGTTCTAATTTTATGAAAATTTTTTGTCTTTTTATTCCTGCTCTGATAATATTGCAATATTCTTCATCTGAATTTATACCATTATGATTGTAAAAATCGTCCATGTCCATAAAATCCTCATTTTCCAATCGTACTCCTATTTGTGCACAGCGTTTACGATAATTGATAAATTCTTCCCCTGTATCTTTCAATAAATTTGAAATCATTGTTTTTTTGGATGGCATAAAAGGTGTTTTAAATCTACGTTTTTATGCTTTACTTGAATGATCTTTTTATAACAGCTAAATGTACAATATGTTTATGTGCGTCAAGTTTAATATTTCCCAATGCTTCTAATGCTGAAACTGATGTTAACTGATGTTAACTGATGTTATCTATCATTTTAATTGCCTTATCATAATCTTTATTAAGAGCATTTTTCGACGCGTTATCAAGCCAAGCTAAGGTATACGCATGAGGACTGCCCTGATATTCATTATGACGTTAACTAATTTATTGAAGTATATTGCGCAAGTAACAGCGTCTTCGTTGATGAAAGCTTATTCAGTTTAAACAATAGTTGTAGCAAATCAGATCACCCGATGTTATTAGCACTTATTGTGAAAAATATAGTCGGTTTACCTAATTGCCTGATCGTAGCAAATAGATCTTTTTCCCTTTTACCAAGTAGAATTAGGTATTGAACGTAAAAAAGCGAAATTACTTTCGATGCAACTATAAATATAGTTCTCGGATAGTATTTGCTCCCTAGTAATAATGGAATTTTTTTTCCTAGATGTTGAAAAGCAACTCTGAGAGAATCCTTTACTCTTATCCTCATGATTCTCATTGCCGTGTATAATAAATGATGGGGACTTACTCCTCGTCTATCGAACCGTCTCAATTCACTGGTTACCATCATGAACAGTGTAACTCTAACTCCTTCTCGAATCTGACGAAATAAATTAAGTGAAATGATAATTCCTTAGCGTGTTCGTCAAATAATAAACTTATGGGTACATTATTTTCTCCTGAGACTAGTGGTAAATACAAGTCGTCATTCTACATTACTGTTTGTTGCTGAACTAATGAACTCTCTTTAATGGGTATATTCTCAGTAAGTTCGTTGTTATTTTCATCGCGTCTATCGCTATCATTTTCGATATGATTTTCACTCGAAGCATCAAGTCCATCGACATATGAATTATCGAAAAACTATTCATCTATGGTAATATCGTAGGTTTTATAAAGTGGAGTATTTTTATTAGTTTCTTTAATATTCTCTTTCATATTATAATTCATTCTTTAATAGTTCTTTTATTAACCAATCCATATAAAAAGCTCGATTTGTGCATTCTTTGCCCGTTTGATGTGTACATAGATGCAAGATCATAATTGATATTCCTGGGTAAGGAATTAACCATCATGTTGACTTCCATAGACAAAAATTAATAACTTCTCCATAAATTCTGTATTGACCATAAACGTGTCGAAATGTTCTTATTTGCATAAAAGGAATTCGGGGAGAAATCAGTCTTTCAAATAATAAGTCTAATGGGCAATTTATTAAGTTATTTGGAATCTGGGAATATTCAAAACCCGGATTGTATAGAGCCATTTAAGGAATGGATTTTTTTCTGGTTACTGGTTTGACAAGTTGAACAAACTGCAATGGAATGTTCATCGACGTTTGGGAGAAATATCATTGCGAACTTCATATTTTCATCATTTAAATTTTTCAAATCGTTCTTAAACCATAATCTATCACAAACTTTACAAGCATATCCAGAACTATTCTGCGTAAGCTGTTTATGAAATTTTGTGTAGGCACTGCTGTGTCTTACATAAGAACTGTAAGTCGTTGATGATCTGTAGGGTTGTGAATTCAGAGCAGGCGACGCATATACTTGATCTTCTAATAGTACTAATTTATCATCAATGTTCATTTGCCCGTTTTCTTCGCCTGGTGCTGATAAATAATTTTGTTGATTTACTTGTGTTACAAGAGTTCCTTCTTGTGAAGGTTTTGCACAATTTTTGTCTCAGAATCATTTATATTTCCTGAATAATCGTTTACAACAAGAAGAATATTCTTGTTTACAACAAGAGGGCTCCCTTGCTAATTCTCTCTGTTTTAATTTATTTTGTTGAATTTGTTCATTACCTTGTTTATTAGATTCATTCTGGGCTTTTCGCCGCTTTCTTTTACGGTGTTTCTCAAACCACATTAGCTAATTCCCTTTTTCGTTCTAATTCATCATCGAACTGGCTACTCTGATCTATCTTCGATTTTAAAATCTATAAAAGGCAATATTCAAATATCTATACATGCTCATCGTCGCTACTATTAAATCACTTCAAAAATCAGCCTAAAATGAGCCTAAAGAAGTTTTCATTTTAACTAGATGACAATGTAACGTAAGAATTGTGGTAGCAAATAAGTAATAATTGTTCCTTTTTATCTTTGCTACAAAGGAATCAATAATACGTAAAACGCTGACCTTTTTCATAGCAGTTAATGCATTAAAGAAAAGTTACAGGTTGTGAAATACTATATATCATGGAGGATGGTATTTCACCGTGGTGAGACCGTAGAACGTCCTGCAATGGTCACATTACAATTGTTAAATAGAACCCTATAGTTTCTATTCCATATTTTTGAAGCTGACATTGAAACGTTTTCAAACCATTAAAATGAAATTTGTCGTATAAACCGTTATAAAGATATGAGCATCCAAAATTGATGATTCGCCGATAGTGATGTACCGTATGGAGATATGATTAAAAGTCACACGCGTAGATTGAAAACTTTTATTAGAGAAGACGGAATACAAACTGACGGAGTAACGAAGTAGACAGACTTTTGAAAATACAATGCCTGGTTTCTGCTGGTTTCTCATTCGAATGTTTATATAGTAAAGTATGCAAGGGAAAGGACGACAATAACCAATCCTTACAGATGAACCCTAAGCATTGTGTCGATTAGAATTTGATTCTACACTCTGGGACAAAAAGATAGCACACTCTTTATTTTCTTATATTTTGTGTTATAAAATGTAAGAAATACATATTGTATTTTATCAATAACTTCGGGCACATCTGTATGTATAACATACTGAATATCATCCACAATATTCGCTTCAAGAAAATTCTGCGAACGCAAATGTAAATATTATGGTTTACAAGTGGGACAAAATGATAGCACAAATGCCAAATCTACGCTTTTCAGTTGTATATAAGGTACTGAACTGGAAACATTGTCCGTGAAAAGTAATAATAATGTGCATACTGACAGTTTGTAGTTCATATATTTGTTTAAAAACAGTAAATTATTAAAAATGGGCCGTGGAAAAGAGCTGAGTCCATGTGAAATAAATACGATATTGAAATTAAAAGAAGAACGATATACAGTGGCACAAATAGTAAAAGTTACGAATAGAAGTCGAAAGATGATTTTAAATTTATTCAAAAGTCCAAAAAATTATGAAAAGAAGAAGAGTACTAGTCGTCCGCGAAGTCTAACACCTCGTGATGAACGAGCAATTTTAAGAGCAGCATCGAATTCTAAAATGACTGCAAGACAAATTGTGAATAGTGTTGGTATAAACACTAATGTAAAAAACGTCAGACGTGTTCTGCAAAAATGCAAACATATAGTAAGAAGAAAATTTCAGAAAAAATTTAACTTGGATGGACCTGATAGTTTTAATCATTATTACCATGATTTAAGAAAAGAACAACACTTTTTAAGTCGTCGCCAGATGGGAGGCGGCAGTGTTATGATTTGGGCCGGCATTGGTTATCATGGAAAGACCGAAGTAAAATTCATTAGCGGCAGAATGAACAGCAAAATGTATTTAGAAATGATCGATAAACAGGTCAACACATATGCCGCAAGAATTGCTGGAGATAATTTTATTTTTCAGCAAGACAACGCGCCAGTGCATATTGCAAAAATAATAAATGAGTACTTTTCTCGGCGAAAAATCCGTGTTCTAAATTGGCCAGCAAGATCACCCGATCTGAACATTATTGAAAATTGTTGGGGAAACCTTTGCAGAACAGTATACGCAAATGGCAGACAATTTGAAAATATCAATGATTTGAAACAATGTATTCAAGTGAAATGGGAGAAATTAAGATAAAAAAGTATTCAAAAATTATATAAATCTTTACTGAGAAGGATAATTGCTATCATTAAATGCAAAGGAGGTCCCTCAAAATATTAAATAGTAAATATTATTTACAAATTTGTTTATATGTTAAGTTTTTCTTTAAATGTGCTATCATTTTGTCCCATTTGTAAACTATAATATTTACATTTGCGTTCGCAGAATTTTGTTGAAGCGAATATTGTGGATGATATTCAGTATGTTATACATACAGATGTGCCCGAAGTTATTGATAAAATACAATATGTATTTCTTACAGTTTATAATACAAAATATAAGAAAACAAAGAGTGTGCTATCTTTTTGTCCCGGAGTGCATTTCACAATTTCAAATTTACTTTAACAAAATGACAAGAATTACTAATAACTGAGTCTAAGGTTACAATATAATCTATTTTTAATTAATTATAATATAGTCGAGACCTTGGAACAGCCTAGCGAACTGACTGCGGAACAATTCGAAAATGTCGCTTGTTATTTATTATGTGCCAAATGTATTAAAAATAATAGAGATATTTCCAGAAAGTTTAAGGAATTTGGAAGGACATTCACAATATTGATAAGACGTAGAGATTTAGCTGAATATGATTTAGATACGTAGGAAGACCTTCAGATACTGCAATCCTTAAAATAAAACGAATGTCGCGACGAATAAAAAGTTATTTATTATTCATGAATAGGTCTGCCCATTTGGTGATTTTTTAATCGAATAACTTTCCCAATAACTTTTCGAATAACTTTTTCAATTGTACTCAAACTGATTGGAATAACTTTTTATTTGAATAATGTTCAACTCTGCATCGAACAACGAATAAAATGTTTATTCACGATGAACTTATCAAAACCCCACGGCTTTACTGATTTAGACAATTATTGGACATGTAGAAAACGGTATGTTTAAACAACTTTTTCCTATGCATATAAGTGGCGATCATGATAAAGTTTTCGAAATATTTGCTAATAACTCTCACATTTAATAGTGCTACAATGAATTGTGCATCGATAATAATAAAATATTGTTATCCAGCTGTTTTAGAGCGGCCATAAAACAAAATATAGACAAACACGGACATGATTCTTACCGTATGTCACTGTTTATTCTCTTCTACACGTGTTCAGGAAAATTAGTTCGCTTACTAACAATTAGATAACGGAGAATGCAATGAGTGAATAAGTATTTTTTTATTTTATAACTTAGAAAAATCTTGTAATTTTGATAAAAAGCCATCTGACATATACTGTCACGTCGACACGTGACATCCCCACAACGTTTGGTACAGTACGTTTTATTTACCGCTATATGTAATGAATATTTAATAATGAATATTCTTTACCTTCATCAACATAGACCTATTATACATTTGTAGCCAGTCTAACACATTTTTCCAATTCGTGTTGGTGAAGTTTTTATACGCCTGAGAAGATATTTGATAAGTATGACACTGTCTCGAAGAAACGTATAGCTTACATTTTCATAACTTTAATTATTTCACTGGAATGGTCTCTCTTCTATATGAAATCAATTTACGTGTTTTTGACGTTTTTCGTGTTCTTTTATTAACTAATTTCTAATTTCACATATTCAGTTGCAACAACGTTGATTCTACGTGCGAAAGAACCGTAATGTCTCAAATAGTACACAAACAGAATACGACCAAAAACTATTAAGACATTAGTTTACCGTATGCTCGCATTGCCGTAGCTTGACAATAATCGCTCCCATACACATTTCTTTTATCTTGACGATTGACGTTGTAGGGATTGCTCGTGGTGAATCAGAACTTCTCGTAATTTGCACGTAGTGTGCCGACTAAACTTTATCCCTGTATTCAAAGGACAACCTTCCCTTAACTGGGAAGGACTAAGTAGTATAAGAGTTGATTTCGATACGACATTATACCTTATTCGTTGTGCACGGCGAGCTGCTGCGTGTCGCTACAAGGTAACTATTCTAGATGTTTCTATGTTGACAATCGCAACGAGTCTGCCGGAAAAACCTGGCAAAACAAAAAAGCTGGACCTTTCCTTCCCCTTACAGTTTTTGCATAGAGGGGGTGTTGTTTAGGAAAGGAGGAACTGGGCTAATGTGATTACAACTAACGGGTGAGTCCCAAGGATACAACGGTATGTGTCGAATTTCGGTGTCTGGCCCGCGACTAGAAAACTCCCGTGCCCTGGCACGAATCAGATGCACCTACAGACGTTTAAGGAGATTGGATTAAGAAGTAATAAACGTAATTACGAACTCAAAATTGTGGGTATGAATTTCGTGGGTCAACTCTGCGTGCGGATGATTTTGGAAAACTCGAGAGTCTGCGGAAGTACGAAAGAAGAGTACTTGGAACTATATAAGTAATAGGACTGCAAGACTGATTGTGAAATGTGAAACGCAGCGTGTATTTACTTACGTGATCGCATGAACCTTGACTATAAATGGAAAGGTCAGACTACAAGAGAGAAGAGTGTACGTGAAAGAAAAAGAGAGCGAATGGGGATGAGTGTCAAAAGCTAATGGAAATGCAACAGCGATTGTCACAACTGTAGTCAGAAAGCGAGCGTTTATTGTACGACAGCGTGATAGCGAATCTTATTGGTATAGTTTACTTTATTGGTTTTACTTAAGAATTAACAACCACAAACAGTCGATTAACAAGTTTCCGAGCCCGTTAACCTTTTTATCAGGTATCTAACCCTGTTTTCGATCTTTGTCACAATAAACATCCTGCAAAATTTTATACAAATTGTAAGAAGGCAGGTCTGAACGTGGTGTAGAGGTGGACAAGTGTGAACGTAATGTGAAGATGTGCAAGTGTGAACATAGAGTGAAGATGACTAATGACCACGACGTGCCGCATCGACGCTCCATAACGGCAAGAAGAGGAAATGTTGGAAAGGAAAATTTCGAGAAAGACCTGGAATGTAAAAGAATGTTCGAAAAAGTTCGTTTAAAATCAGTTTTCGATTCAAAAGTATTAAAAGATCGAGCGGCACGTCCATAGCATTAATCAATTGTGGAAGACCGATGTAACCGCGTCCTATTGTATTAAAACTCTTACAAAATATGTGTTTATATTTTAGGAACATATAACAAAATTCTTATATAGACATTTTTTGCACGAGCCAAATTATTGCATATTAATCGTTATATTTCGACCACAAAAAATGTCAACGGCGCCCAACAGTCAAGCTTACAGCTTTTTACTTGTTTCATCTCTTTTCTTTGAATAAAATTAAAGTTGATTATATACTTCTCACAATTTCGTCTTCTCAATATTTACAATGAATGAAGCTTAAAATCGCACAGCCTAAAATTAAAATAACTTACATATGAATGCAATGATGTATCTTCTTTTTGTAGTTCATAATACTCAGACTGAGATTAAATAGCGATTTATAACGTGGTTTTTACTCTCTATACACGCATGGAAACCTTTTGTCTAAAAAATTGAAAGATATTCATTTTTACTTCATAATCAAACAATTGTTTGTTTCAATCGAAATTATTGAGATTTCGACCTATGTTCACTAATTGTAAGGTTTTTTTATTCAGTATACATACTGTGCCCTATATAAATACCCAGACACTTAATACCGGTGTGATTTTGACACCGGTATTAGGCTTAGAAGTTTAAACCCAAATAATATTAATACTGACATAAGACCGAGAAAGCTATACCGAAACCGAAATAAATATCGATATTTTTCCGATCTTTCTGGAAAAGCGCAGCCAAAAGAAAACAGACAGGAACGTGCACATTCTTCGTATCCGCTAATTTCATACAACCATGCTACAGCACGTATGTATCTGCTACAATAGCACATCTACTCAATTTTCACTGCACTTGACCGTAGAATATAAGCATATTACACATTAAATAATTTCCAGAACTTATTGAACGTTTACATCTCTTTTCATAAAGACTGTTATCATTATACTGTTTATTCCACATTATAATAATCTCTCTATAATAGAGAGATTAAACAATCCAACTTAACGGCCTTAACGACTATACCGTTTCGATGCCGTAATGTCGAGATGATAATGTGTTTTAAAGTTATTATCGCATTACGTATTAACTAATGGATGTGTACTAAAACCTAGCCCTGCGGCTATATCAATCAGTAATTCGTATTATAAGATAAAAAAGCGTTTCCGCTTAGTTGAGACACCCCGTAAATATTTCGATGTTCCATAATCGAAGGTATGGTAGTTAAGATCATTTTTTTTTAATCTCTGCAGAAATATGGAAGAAATAATATAGGAATAAAATTTGTCCCTGAATAATATAACTTCGCCTTAAAAAAATTTGTTTACCAAAAAATAATGAAGATACTTAGATGTTCCTATTTAAGCAAGACACTTTTACTCACAACGCTCGGCTTTCGGACGCATTGTCATTATTGGCGCACGCCGAGGCTCCTTGCCCCTCTTCACTTTTGAACCAACGGTCGGCTTGGCTAACGTGGGACTATAGTCATTCAGATTATAGTCATTTTTGTGGTTATAATGGCTATAATTTTGTGATTGTCTTTTTATGTCCTCTATCCACTCCCGAAGTGGGTTTCACATGTTACGATTGCCTTCAATATACCTTTCATATCAAATGTTAAGAGAAGTATTGCAATATTTATTCATAACATGAATAAAAAAAAATATTTGCTTTAACAGGTATTGCGCCAATGAAATGGAGTAGACATAAAGCACATTAAATACTGAATTTAAACACCTTAGAGATTAATAATAATCAATAATCTATAATAATATTATTTTATAATAATATGTGCTGGTGGCAAACAACGGTTTGAAACAATTGAAGATGTATTAGATTAAGTGTAGAGATGGTGTATGAAGTAATATGGACAGTCAACATGCTGATTTTTATAACAACGTAACAAATATGGCCAATGTTCTTATTTTTTTCCGTTTCACCATGATCCTATTCGCCTTGGTCTATCCTACAGTTGCGCGTGTACTTCATTCGCGGAAATTTCATCCTTATCAGTTATTATTAATATACATACCAAAATTCCATCAACTGGATTTTGTAAAATGGTATATTTGTACAAACCATGCTGTGGACTGATAAAGTTACATTTACAAATCACGGAGAAGTAAACCTAAAAAAATGCACTATAGAATAAAAAAGAATCCTCAATAATGTCGGAAAATCGGTTATCAATGCTGATGAAACCTAAACGTTTGGGCGGCATAATTAGTCACCAAATCATTAACACTAGAACTACCGTACCAGTCAAAATGACTGGTTTTGATCTTTCTGTTTCGCAATTATTAATATCTTAAAAGCATTCAATAATTGAAATGATCTTGAAAATGAATAGTTTCATTTGAATACTATAATGAATGTCTAAAAAAAACTGACAATAATCTTTTGTTACAATTTTTATACGGATTACATATTAATCGTATTAAATGCTCGGTAGTTCTAGTGTTAAACCATACTTCATAAATGAATGTGTACCGAGTCAAAGACATTTCACTTTTCTAATCGAATACTAGTGCATGCGTCACAATAACCGCAGCAATACTTGAAAAAATACATTGTTCATTCATCATTTGATTAAACAAATATATTGATACCAATGGACAACAGTGAACATTGATTAAATTAAAACGTATTTCGACAATATCTCAGTAAATGTTAATTTTATATTGTATCTTGTCTAGTAATTTTTACCCAGAATTTCAGGCTCTATTCGAATTAAAAAAGATATAGATTAGATATTCTATTTAAAAAAAAACTGTACTACATTACTGTAGTACTACAGTACTGTCACATAGAACAGTATGTTGCCTTAGAAACCATACAACTTTTGTTTGAAACAGTTATTTCTGTACTGAATAACGAGTTATTTCAGGTCGTCATATTAAACTAAAACATTTTTTATTACATGTTGGTGTGTATATTAAATGAAATTATGTAGCAATGTGATATTTACATACAGTTGTACAAATTTCTTAATGTTCATTCAAATATAAAAATAAAAGTTCCATTAAATGTGCAATAGTACATTTTAAGTATTATTACAATAGTTGGTTTAATTTAAGCTTTCCGCGATTATCTCAGAAATTGAAACGGAGCAGGCTTTTTATCAGAGAAAAAAGTTGTTAAAAATATCGAATTGTATAACATTTATCAACTTTAGGAAAATCGGTTTTACGGTCAGCTTTCTACAGTATTACCAAAAGTTTTTTATTAATATCTCAAAAGCTGATAAGTGCCCACAGTTGAAAATTCTCCTCCTGCCCTATAAATCCTCCAAATTTCGTCTTTTCGTTGGTTGGTCCACACCGTACTATATCTGAAATTTAATACAAATTATTTATAATCTGCATCTATAAATAGTTTTCTTACCACTACTTTACAGATCTACACTCCATTAATTTCCATCGATCGTCAGATAAGCGAGAAAGAGGAGATTGTACACAAACGATCCAAAACATCTGAAAAAGTGAAAACATAGCAGTATTTATTAAGTACTCCTAAATTGTAATAAGATGTTCAGAAGTTGTTAAAATTTGTTTTGGAAATGTATCGTCAAACGATAAAGTACTTTACAATTTTATTCAAAACCAGAAAAATTTTACTTAAAATATACATGTATGTACATACATAGTTTCAAGAATTTAATTTCCTCAGAAATGTTATTTTTATATTATCATTATTTATTAGCTCTTTGACGACCGCACTTCAAGCGACTACACCGGAGCCACTTTTGACTCAATGCTATCGCTTGAGACACACCCCCTACCACTCAATAACGCGAGTCACAAGTGACTCCGGTGCGGTCTTCGGAAGATTAAATACACTAAATGTTCCCGCGTTATTACAGATCCCTATATAAGTAGACTGTAGGTAAGTACATAGTACCTACTTATGTACTTACCTATTACCTCTCTACTATCACCAGTCGATGCAGCTTTTTATACTTCGTAAAAGAAGTGTTAACCTATTTATACCGTAAAGCTAATAGTTAGGACACATTTTAATATAAAGAATAAATCATCATTGTTTTACTAATATTAACATTATTTACAGAAAAATTTCAACTAAACCATCATTTAGATTGATATTTTTGAAATCGTGAAAATAATGATATAAAGATATGCCACTGCATATTCGCTTAACAATGTGCTTGTAATAAGATGATTGCCCTGCACACAATGCCTGCATCACGAAATGTCTTAAATAAAATTTTTCGAAATTTCCAAGCATGAAAGAAAGAATTACTACTAAACATAGAAAAATATCATTCAATGAATCACGATTTCAAAAATGTCATAATTTAATTGTTGAGTTTTGTCGAACCTTTCTGTAAATAACGTGAAAGTTAGTAAAAAAAATTACGCTCTATTCTTTAAATTAAAATATGTCCAAAACTATTATCTTTAGGAAATATGTGCATACGTACATATCTATTTAGTACGTTAATACTTTTTTATAAGGAATAAAAAGCTGCATTAACTAGTGCAAAAGAAAGTATAGTATTCTGTTGAAAAAACCAAAGTTGATTTTTACATTCAACTCTGTGGTGTCAAAATCAAGTAAAATGTCTTATACAATATAATTATCAAAAACATAATATAAACTTATTGACCATTTTATCTTGAATACATCATATTTCAATTTCATAAAAACCTATAGCATTAAGTATGTACGATAAACTGTAAAATTTAACGTGTACATAATAATTTTTATACATCGCTTTGATTTGACTTCTGAACGAGTTTTCCAACGACAAATTACGATATATCGAAAATATTGAATCGAATTCGTTGAAGTCGATGATCTCTACAGTATCTACTTTTAATTTACACAAAAAGCATTATCACGAATGTAAAATTCGTATGATTAATACAAATTAACGTGTACTTTAAACGAAAGTGGTTTTGTTATTTGATATGGCCGAAGCTGACAATCCTCCAATTATTGTAAGCAATAAAACTTCTTTAACCACGTGCATTGGATTAGTACTTAACCTACATTTTCACCAGTTACAATATTCATTGTTATTTTGATTCTATAGAAAATTACTTTCTTATTAATTCTTAATTCTTATTGTATGTGTTAATTCTTATCAAACAGAAAAGTTTGATAAATACAGATGCATCATAATATTTGAATTGTCTTCTGTAATATATACTTTGTTGCCAAAATTACAACCAAATTGTGTAATATATTAAAATTAGAATATTGCTTTTTCCATGTAATCATTTAAATATAATTATCTATAGAAAAAATGTAATAAAATTATAACATTATTTTACAGTTATAAAAGTATATTAACAATAATATTTTTCATTTATAGGATATTCCAAATGTACATAAAAATGAACGTATCTGTGCTAGCTGGATAAATAGTAATAAAGTTAGTATATACAATACTAAAAATTTACATAACAAGGATTATAATAAGTATAGTTCTACTGTACATATTTTAAAACCAGAAGTAATTTTGTTTTCACCACAATTACGTAAACTTGTGAATGAAAGTAATGGTGTCTTTTTATCCATTCGAAAAATTAAATTATCTTCTGGTGATGTTAGACCAGAACTTTTAAAACACAGTAAACAATATAGATCAATCTTAAGAGCATGTATAGAAAGTTTACAAGATATATGTGGAAAGTCTTTGTCTGATAAAAGGGAATCACTTGAAAACTTTCTCACTATTTTTTATCAAATAGAATGCGTCTGGCATCTGACCGAAATTCTTTATATAGATGTAGTACCTGGTAAGATATTCCATCATATTTATGTATTTAAGAAATATGTGTTTCTTCTTTCAATATTTAATAAATTAATGTGTCATATTAATTTGTGACATTTTTTATTTAGGAGATGTAGTTTTACCACAATTGCTAGAATGGATTAAGTTTCATTTTCCATCCACAGAACGCATGGCAAATAAAATATTAACTCAAAAGGCAATTGGTGCTGACTTAAAGCATGCAAATTATTGGGAGACAGTTATACGTTGTACATTACATGGGAAGTTAGATTCAGTGCGGGCTCTTTTAGCATTACACAGTAAAGCAGATCATCCTGGTTTCATGATTGCAGAGAATATTCTTAAAACAATGCCTGTGTATAATGTGTATGGTGGTTATTCTGTAAATGAATTTACTATGCGTTGGAAACATTGGCAATTAGATTTGTGTTCAAATTTAAATAGCAAAGCTTTCAGTATTGACAGAGACTTAGAAATGATCATGAAGGTATTTATATTGTCAATATTTTTGAATAAATAATGAATTAATGTTAACAATTTTAATTTCTTTAAAAACATTCAATTTAGTTAATTGCAGGAGAACAAGAAGTATTGTGGCAGTTATCATCTTATACAGATGCTTGGTACGAATTGTTAGCAGCAAAATTATTTTACACATCCCCATGTTGCAAACAACCTGAACTTTCACATCATGCAAATAGTATTTCTAAAAAATGGCAAGCTAATAGACCATCTGATAATGCTATACGTGCTTTAATGGAAAGTAATCTACATCAAGTTGTTAAAGAAATACAATATATGGGTGATAATGGATGGTTTGCAACACATTTAGTGGATTTACTCTATACCTGCGGTAAACTTAAAGTTTTAGATAAAGATCAAATTGAGTAAGTAATTTAATAAATATTATAATTAATAATTAACGATAATTACAAAAAATAATATTAAAATACAACTGTGTCTCTGTATTAGGGTTACTAGCCAGCTTCACGAGTCTCTTATATTAGAATATGGTAATGCATTGATGGGTCATCATTCTTTGTGGCAGTGTGGTGGAAGTTACTTAATACATTGTCCCACTGAAGGTTTAGCAAGACTTGAGTTATTGATACAATCACTGCCAATGGGATCAGAAGCGAGAATAAACAAAATAATAGATATAGCACGTGATAATAAAATGGATCACGTTGGTTAGTCTTAATGTTTATGTTTACATTCTACAAAATATAACAGTGTTTTAAGAATACTTTCTTTTTAGTCACCAGTATATGCAAAATCCAAGGAATAAAATGCATAAAACATGGCAGACTTGGAAATGCACTTGCATGGGCATTAAAGGGACAAGATAGTGGTTTTGTAACATATATAGCTGATCAGTTTCTGAAACAGTATGCAGATACTGGTGAACTTGAATGCCGCGACATTTTAGAAAATTTAGGATTTTGTATGATGGCAAGTGATAGACTCACATTTTTAGGTAAGTTAAAAAATAGTATATAAGTTATGAAATACAATCATAGTATTTCTTTTATAAGATCATACTGTTTAATAGCTGATACAATACCTTAAACTAGAATTCATTCTTAGGAATTGAAGGTGAACAAATATATTTGACCAGTTAAAGTTCAATTCATTTTGTATAATAATTTCTTTTTGATTATCGTTCAAAAAAGAATCTGTGAAGTACAGATACCATCAAATAACATTGTGGTATACTTTTACCTACGGTTATCATTTTTTATTTTAAACCAAGGAAAACAATAAAACACACGTTTTCGATTTTCCTGCATTTATACGCCAACCTTCAATGTCAATTCACTGGTTCACAATATTTAATTTTTCTTTTGCCACAGAATGTTTAATGGGTGATCTTCATAGTATTTCTTTGCTGAATTCGAATATGCAATCCGTTCTTCTCCAACACCCATAGTTTTTGAAAAAACCGAAATCTTCAACTTTGAACATTTATTGTGTCTTAAATACGAATATATAATATAATAATTTTTCAAACTTTGCTTGTACAATATTTTCCATTCTCAAATGAAAATAAAATGTGTCTCGGAACTTGTTTCAACGAATTTCGTAAAGTAGATATCTGCTCTAACACATATTGGAATTAGACTTTCTTCTAGTTTTTTTGCCTTTCAACATAGTTTAAATATGTTTAAATGTTTATAATGTCATTAAAATTTACATCATTGTGTTCAGGAAGGTCCATAGAATAATGTTGCGCAAGGAAAGTTTGAAAAATGTTCGTAATTAAGGTGCAATAAAATATTCAAAGTTGAAAATTTCAGTTTTTTTTTCAAAATGAACTTTTTCAACGACTGTGGGTGATGGAGAAAAATGAATTGTATATTCGAATTTAACATAAGAAATAATATTAAGATCCCTCATTAAACATTCTGTGATAAAACTCATGTTGACCAGTGTTATTAGGCAAATCGACGATAACAAAAGTATACATTACACGTTCAATCTACTCTAGAAAGTAGTAGTTTGAAATTATCTCGTCTCCTACAAAATACGATTTTTTAGTAGGAATATTTTAATATTTAAATGAGACAATAATTATTTTTGTTATATTCTCATATTAGGAAAGTATTGTGAGTTTCATCAAATGTATCGCATTGGGGAGTTTAAAGAAGCAGCAAGCTTATTAGTATCACTTTTAGTTTCAAATTTAACTCCAAAATAGTAAGTAAAATATAAATACTAATACGTTTGACTTCCATAAAAAAAAAAATGTTTTATGCAAAATTTTTATTTCAGCTTTTGGTCAATTCTTCTATCTGATGCTATTCCGTTATTAGAAGCCGAAGATATAACCCTTTCTTCCAATGATTGTTATGAATTGTTACGTTGTGTAGAAGCTCATGGAGATGATCCAAAATTTCAAGGCAAAGTTGAAATCCTTCGACTAGCCGTTGCTAGAAATTTAGCGCGTGCGTTGAGTCTTGAAGGTTGCCAGTAGAACATTAGAAAGTTTACTGGAATGTATTATGTATAAGTTTTCTAATTTTGTAATTAAACAAATTTCCATTTCTATATATCAATGTATTCTTATTGAATATTATATACCACATCATAAGTCTTTGTTTATAATGTTGACATCAAAATTTGTTTGAGTATACTATATCATGACTTGTTATTTATATAAAATATTATAGATATTGTAAATATATAAAAACAACGTTTTTTATAAGATAATTATTCTTAATATAAGAGTAATTTCGTATCAGAATGGTGTAAATGTAAGTATATTTGTCCTGTTTTCAAATTACATCTATTTTCATATTATTACCTGGATGATGTGAAAAATTAATAATAAACGATTTATCCAAATAATATCATTGCAGAAATTAAACAAATTTTCACTTTCAAATCAATAATTCTATTGAAAAATTTCTCAATCAACATAGATTTGATATTCCAACAAAAGTGTTTTCTTATTTATAAATAAGTAGTGTTTATTCATAAGTGGAGCCAAATTCGAACAATATATATTACATAAATTTTTGTTATAAATTATTTATTAATTTAGATTTATAATTAAAACATGAAAAGATACAACTTTGATATTCTTTCAATCAACAAGAAATCAAATTATTATTGATTTTATTATGTTTGATTAGTTAATTTTATTAAATGAAAAGTAGTATTTTAGTATCAATTTTATAAATATATATAATATATTTAATGTGTATATAATGTGTATAAATATTAAACAAATATTCTTACTGAAGTTTTGCAGTGAACATTAAATATATTCTTATTGTAAGTAACAAAACTGATTCACTATAGTGGATGTACATTGCATATAATAAAATCAATTAATAAATGGAAAAGTCATCAATGGTATTACATAATACAGAGAGTAATACCACCGACGAGTTGTCTCTCGTAACACTGTTTATTTTAATCGATCCAATGTTACTGATGCATAGAATTGTATCTAAAGGTGTGTACAGTCGATAAAAAGATCTGACAAAATGGCGATCACCAAGTGTTGTGTTTAGTACTGTTCTTACATTTCATCTTAAAAATTATTGTGACTATCGTGATACTCTTCTGTTAATATACGAAAAACAGTTAAAAGATATATAAAAAGTTTCATGATAAGTGTGAGTTACAAACAAAATCATGATTTTTATGATAATTATTTATCTATACTTCAATTTATATACGTTTTGACATATACACCAATTTCATACATATATGAATACATATTTAATTTAGAAAATGAAATATGGTATTACATAGTATACTAATGAAAGAAGTGATAGTACTTTTATTATTATTAAAATATTTATAATTTTTAAATAATTTAGACACTAAATTTGAAATATGAGATACTTTTTAAATAAATATACAAGTAATTAACATTTCTCAAATGTTTATAAACAATTTTAAATATCTAACTTCCACTTTAGATACAGTGGACATACTTAAATTCATGAATAATTATAATATTCATAATATAATTTGCAATGAACATCAAGTGTTCAATTTTAATCAAATTCAAATAAAAAGATATGCAAAACATCATAAGAGAAGAATATACAAACTATGTGAATGTGTAATTGGAAGTCATAATAATTTATAGATACAACTGGTAAGCATAAACATTCATTAACATTCTTACGGTAAAAAAGCATGGACATTTTTGTTATAATAAACAAAACCAAAATATGGTACTATTGTGCAAGAAATAAAAAATTGAATTGTCTAACTAGAAAATCTTTTTAGAAGTTATTTATAATTATGTTTCTTTCTAAAATTTACTTAAATAAATAAACAATGTAACATTATTATTATGAAAGAATATGACATTTTGATAGTTACTATTATATGTAACTGGCTAGTTTATAAACAAAACTATATTTTCAACTTTTTTAGTTCTCACTATGGAGGATTATACTCCAATCGATGAAGATTTTCCTGGTCGATTGTTACATCAAGCTGCTTTATGGGACAATGCAGAATTATTAGAAGATCTTCTACGAGGAGAACATGCACAATATATAAACAGCCAAGATTCATGGGGTAGAACACCATTACATACCGCAGCTATTACAGAAAATTCAAGATGTTTGGATGTATTACTGTCTGCTGGTGCTAATCCAAATATACCGTGTGGTCCAAGGGGCCATTACCGAACACCGTTACACATATGTGCAGAACATGGTCATAGTTCGAATATAAAAAAGCTTTTAGAATTCGATGCAGATTTAATGATTACAGACAATAATGGTGATAAACCAATAGATATAGTTGAAAAAAATAAACAGGACGCCTGCAAAAATTTACTTAATTCAGCAGCAGAGAAATATGAATTAGCAAAGTTAGCAACACATGCTTCTTTGCGCGCGACTTGTATTCAAGGAGATACTATAGCAGCTAGGAATATTATTCAGGGACTCACTTCTGACATTGAATACATCATTAACATGGCACCAAATGGTGCAAATACGTTGCTCTTTATAGCCTGTGAAATGGGTCACAAAGATATAGTACGTTTGCTTCTAGATCATGGTGCAGATTGCAGAACACATTCTGTCACCAAGTATTGTCCACTTTATATAGCCTGTTATAATGGCAAGGTAGAAATTGTAGAATTGCTTCTGCGACACTTTCCTAAACAGGTACAATCTTTAACAGTGGAAAAATGGTTACCAATTCATGCAGCAGCTATAAATGGTCATTACACAGTCATTGATTTGCTATTAAAATTTGAATATCCACACAATATGTATCAATGCTACAAAGATTCTTCTGGAGAATTTGAATATGAAATGCCATTTGATATTAATACTCAAGATGTTACAGGACAGAATGTTCTCTACATATCTAGCATGCTTGGAAATATTAAGATCATAGAATTATTATTAAACTATAAAGTAAAAGCAAGAAAAATTAAAGAAGAAGATATGGGAGTTACTCAGCCACTTCCTACATCGAAAAGAAAAATTTCAAGTGGAATTCAAAGATTAATGTCTAGTTTAAATTTTAGAAGTAAAGCATTTGATAAAAAAGACGACAATATGATGTGTCCATTAAATTTGGATTTGTACTGCAACAATGGTAGTGAAACGGCTTTACACACTGCCGTGAAAAGTAAACACACAGACGTTGTTACTGCTTTATTATTAGCAGGTGCCGACCCTAATTTACCCTTAAAAGTTCCTTGTGATCAAAATGATCCAGAAAGTAATTTCTCAAGTGCACTGATTATAGCTTGTCAACAGCGTGACATAAGAATTGCAGACCTTTTATTGAAACATGGTGCTGTGGATAATACGTGCAAAGCGATCAAAATCGCTGCACAAAATCGAGATGAACCGCTGACAGCAAAGCTTTTATCTATAAAAGCTTACCCAGACTCTGAATATAAAATTAACAAAAAAGCCATGACTGAATGTACTCAAACTTCTCACTTTTCAGCGTTATCTTCTTTTGGAAACGTTACATATTCGACGTTATTTCCAAATACACCGACAATGATAAATTGGCATAATCAACAATGTCATCTCTCACAAATAAGGTCTCAATGGTTAATTGATGCAGTGCTGCACGTGAACAAGAAACTAAGTGCTAAAAATAACGACTTGGTCTTGTATGCTATCACAAGAATAGACATTTCTCATAATTCTATTACTTCTGTACCATCTATAATATTTTATTTGCAAAGTCTCCGATACCTCAATATGGCTCAAAACAAAATAGATACTCTAACTGCTGACCCAAAAAGTCAGAAGGACAAATTATGTCCTGCTTTAGAAGAACTTTATCTTCAGGACAATCGATTAGAACAGTTACCTGAATTTATAATGAATTTACCTGTTTTAGAAATTATGGATGTTTCAAATAATAAACTTCAATGTCTTCCAGAAAATTTATGGCGGGCACCAAAATTAAAAGAATTGAATGCATCATTTAATTTATTAAAAGATTTGCCCAGTCAAATATCACAAAATATTTTACGAAAATCACAACGTGAAGATGTTTTAAATCATAGTCCAAGTAATCGCAGCTTAGCATCTCAATTTGGTATATCACGCGAAGATTCATTGGAATTTGAATCTTTCACGAAAATAGCAAATGCACAAATTATCGAAATGAATCGTCCACACGTTTGGACTCGGTCGGTTCAAGTTTCAGAAAAAATTTCAGACGACAACGAAAATGGAGCAAGATCGGTATTGTCATCTTTAAATTTAGCGCACAATTTGTTTAATAGCGTCCCGGTAGCATTACCATGCTTAGCTGTTAATTTGGTAAGATTGAACATGGCTTACAATTCTCTAAGATCTATGAGTCACATAACGTCTTATCCTGCGAGTTTAAAACAATTAGACTTATCTAATAATCAAATTTCTCGATGGCCTAGCTTACCACAAGTAGATAGTGCTGATGCAATGGAACAAGCAAATACTGCATGTTACTGTCCTACTACAAATGTACAATCTCCAGTAGTGCCAGGTACTAATCGACAAACAACATCTTTACGTGATGTAGTTTTAATGTCAGTTTGTACACATAGGCGTCACTTGAGATTGGAAAATTTGAGAACATTAATTCTTGCTAACAATTTGTTAAATAGAATTCAATTAACTTCAATCGATGATGGAGAAATGCCAGCTCTAGAGGAAGAGATTGTAGACAAAGATATGAAAATGACTTATTCCGGTTCAAAATTGTATCTACTGTTCCCTAATGTTAGTATGTTAGATGTTAGTAATAATAAGTTAAAAGAAATACCACAGAATATTTATGAGCTTAACAATCTCTCTGTTTTAAATATAAGTGGTAATCCAGATATTGTTGAATTACCACCACAAATGGGATTACTGTCTCGTTTATGGAATTTAAATACTCAAGGTTGTAAATTACAAGACCCTTTAAAAACAATGATTGAATCCAAAAAATACAAAACAATGGATGTTATTGGTTACTTGAAATCAATTTTAGAAGATGCTAAACCATATGCTCGTATGAAGTTAATGATTGTGGGAATACAAGGTATTGGAAAAACAAGTTTGTTAGAACAACTGAGACAGGAAGGTGAAGTTCCAAATAAAAAAAAGTCTTCTGAACACTGGGCAAAAAGAATGGGTAATAAAAATATCAATGCAAAGACTGCAAGAGGAACAACAATATCTACTGTTGGTGTTGACATTGGAGATTGGATTTATGAGAAAAAAATGAGAGGTCAGTCATCCCATGGACCTGTTTACTTCAGGACCTGGGATTTTGGTGGGCAAAGAGAATATTATGCAACACATCAGTATTTTCTGTCTAAGCGTAGCTTGTACTTGGTTGTATGGAGAATCACAGATGGTTTTAAGGGTGTTTCAGAAATATTTCAGTGGTTGGTAAATATTCAAAGCAGAGCACCTAATACACCAGTAATTATTGTTGGCACTCATTATGACATATCAAATGAACACAGTGAAGCATTACAACAATATATTCGTGATAAATTTATAAATGTTGTTGATGCTGAAAAATGTGGTTTACCTAAGGTTATGGAAACTATAGAAGTGAGCTGTAAAACAAGACACAACATAAAAATGTTGTGTAATTTGATTTATGATGTTGTTTTCAGTTTAAGATCACCTGGCAGCAAAGAGTTATTACTTGAGCAAAAAGTTCCTTCCAGCTACCTCGCCTTGGAAGATGTTGTGATACAACTTGCATACGATAGAAAATTATCAGGCGCAGATCCAGTTTTAAAGGCTGATCAATACTATACAGCAGTAAATAATGAATTACAAAAACTGCATCGATCATTCAGAGATCCCGCAGAACTACATCAAGCAACGCTTTTTCTCCATGAAAATGGGATTATTTTGCACTACGATGATGCTACCTTGAAAGATTTATACTTTCTTGATCCTCAATGGCTTTGCGATATGCTAGCGCATGTAGTTACTATACGCGAAATTAATCCATTTGCTAGATCTGGCGTAATGAAATTAGATGATATACAGCACGTTTTTAAATCTTCAACAATATCATCCATAGACACACAAGGATATATTGTTAATCTGTTAAATAAGTTTGAAGTTGCATTAACTTGGGACTATCGCACTTTATTAATTCCTTCTTTACTGCCAACTGAAGAAGATCTTTTACGAAATAATCAAGTAATTAAAATACCAGTGAAAACACGTGGTTGGCACGTACGTTCTAAGAAAATGACGTCTCCTATGACAGTATTTCAACATTCCTCTGGAGATAAACCAAACGCTGAATGTGTACTAACATCTAGGTCACAACCCGATTGCTCCGTCACGCGACTTCTTCTGATGTCTTACTTTCCAAGTGGTTTTTGGTCAAGACTCATAACTAGAATATTAGCTGATGATGCTATTGTTGAAATTGTAATGTCATTTTTGGCACCATTTAAAGATTTTGTTGATGATAATATTTTTATAAGTTTATTAGACAGGCCAGCAGAATGGGTACTTTGGCAAACAGGAATAGAATTAAGATACGCTAATATTACTTTACTACGTCTCAAAGAAGTCAATTACAATTTAAAAAATGTACCATACGATTATAGACAATTTAAATTTAAATTAAAACAAGATGGTATATGGTGCACAGTAGATTTAAAAAATTCAGCTATTTTAGAAATTTGGTTTCCAATTGATACATTAGTAATTAAGCAGCCGATAATGTCTGATACTGATGAAGCTGATGATGAACCGATGGGATATCAGGCAATTGTAGTTGAACCTCGTCCAGAAAGTATGCCACAACTACTAGCTCTAATAGTCGACCATATTGATATTTTATTAGAAGATTGGTATCCTACATTAGGTACACGTTTCGTTCATACATCTGAGGGTAAATTATTAGTTACCCGTTTAATACCTTGTCCTCGATGCTTATTAAATAATGGAGAAAATGAAAATGACATCACCGATAATGATCGGTTAGCAGAAGATATTCAACGGTATTACGTAAATAAAGAAAGACAAAGTCAAGATAGTTACAAATCTGATGGTGATAGTGGAGTAGGCTATGATAGCTTAACATCAAGCAGAATGCCATCTTTAGAAGGTCACCCAGATGTGGCTAAACAAAATGTCCAATTTGAAGGTATATTAGCATATTCTTGGATGGTAGAAGAATGTATTCTATCTGCTTATAGCAATAAACCAATTAGTTGCCCTAAACACTCTGACATACCATTATCACACGTAGCTCCAGATATTATTTTTATGGATTTGGGACTGAAACACTTAATAAAATCAGAAGACATTAAACTAGGAAAACTGTTAGGTCGTGGTGCATTTGGTTTTGTTTTTAAAGGAGTTTGTCGCTTACCTGGAACTTATCAGAAGACTGATGTTGCCATCAAAATGTTACAACCAGTTCCACCAGGACCAAATTCGAAACAATCTGCTGTATTAGCTTATAAAGCTGCACAAAGTAAATGGGATCGTGATCCTTTACAATATGCTTGTAAAGCTTACTGTACTGCTAGGCAGGAATTAAATATTTTATTAACACTCAGGCACATGAATATTGTACCATTAATTGGTATAGTAGTTAGTCCTCTTGCACTGGTGTTAGATTTAGCACCAGAAGGTGCGTTGGATAATGTACTAAAAAACTATAGACGTTCAGGTGCTAAATTAGATCCATATACATTACAGGCCATAATTCTTCAAGTAGCAAAAGCTGTAGAATATCTTCATCAACAACATGTAATTTATAGAGATTTAAAATCAGAAAATGTTTTAGTTTGGCAAATGCCTCTACCCTTTCAAGACCATCCTGAACATCCTGTGCATGTTAAAGTAGCTGATTACGGTATATCCAGATTAACCTTACCAACTGGTGCTAAAGGATTTGGTGGAACTGAGGGATTTATGGCACCTGAAATTATCAAGTATAATGGTGAAGAAGAGTATACTGAAAAAGTTGATTCTTTTTCATTTGGAATGTTTATATATGAATTGATTACTCTAAGACAACCATTTGAAGGCCACGAAGCAGTTAAAGAATGCATTTTAGAAGGTGGAAGACCACCATTGACGTATAGAGAAACATTTCATCCTTGCTATGCTCTTGACTTAATGGTTATATGTTGGGCTCAAAATCCAAAAGATCGTCCAACTGCTAGTCAAATAGTTTCTATTGCATCTGCACCTGAATTTACACATCTTATAGATGTTATAATGTTAACAGAAAGAACTCAAGTAACAGCTATTACCATGACAAATAGAACTATAGAAGAAAATATGAATGGTGATGAAATTTGGTTTGGACACAATAACGGCGAAGTAGATATGTTATTGGGTACACAAAAGGGTTGGTTACAACATGTTAGAATTGAAACTCCTATAATACCATATGCAATGTGCGGAGTAGATGGATATATTTGGATTGGCGATAATGCAGGTCAAGTGCATGTTTATTTAGGCAGTAATTTCGGCTGTGTTGCTAGCTATAATCTGGAACCTGATCACAGTAGAGAATCTAAAGTAGTAGGTTTAATTTATTTAGAACAAATGAAACAGTTCGTGGTTGCATTGCATAGTGGAAGAATATTTTTATTAACAAACTCTTTCACTCAAATGAAAAAAATGGAAGTTGTCACTGACACACAAGACAATATAAAGACATATTCTTTGGCAGCTGTTTATAAAAAGAAACGTATACTGGAATTATGGGTTGGACAAAGTTTTGGTAGAATATCAATCTATATATTAAAAGATAACAGTTTAATAGATACAATACAGCTTTTTCATGTTACTGAAGATGCAGCCATCAAAAAGTTATTTGCTACATATTTATTGAGTGCTGAGAATTCTATTCTATCATACACGTATCCTGGATGTATTGTTTATCAATGGGATGTGGATACTAGGCAAATAATAAATAAGTTAGATATGTCTAAATTAGTACCTTGTTCGGAAAGTCTCAAGTCCATTTCTATAGAGGAGAATCTATCAACGGAAAAGTGCCAAGTAACAACATTTGAAACCTGTAGAAACCAATTGTATATTGGTACAACTTGGGGTTGTATAGTTGTAGCTGAATGTAACTCTCTTAGACCAATTACTGTCTTCAGACCTTTTGAGGGTAAAGTTTGCCAAATAATATCATTCAAATCAGCAGACGAAAAGAAATTGGTATTAGCAACAGTTGGCCAAGGTTACAGAAGTCTAATTTCTAGATATACAGATTTCCCAACTGATTCGTTAGATGAAGAAGATCTTAGGCATAGTATGTATGCTCTATTATGGAGGTCCGAACATTGGTCAGCTGCATAATTGTATCTAGTTAAAAACATAAAAGTGCAAAAAATAACAGTGATATAACTAATTCACAGTTCTATACGTCCATGATATTTAGTCCATAATTTAAGCTTTCTACCTTTTGTATATAAGATCTCTTGCACTGAAGCTGAAAATTTGTATTCTTCAATCTGACTAAGCTATATGGTGCTTAATTGAAATATTTTCTGCAAAATTGTTATTTATAAGCCAGATGTAGTTTAAGCAGGATATTTTTATTATTGTGTGATGCAATATAAGATAGTTTTGTAACTTTACTATTATTTTTGTAAATATTTAAATTTGCCAAGAAATGATGAATTCATTTAATATAAAAAATAGAAAATGAATTCATTAACCTTGCAATGCATTTGAAACATTTATTTGATGATCTCAAATATATCATTAAACATTATGTATATTTAAGATATTTTAATGTACGTGCTTTTACATAATACAAAATTAAATTACAAGTACAATTAATGTAGGAAGTCTGTAACATATTTGTACAAGTAATATTAAAAGTCCTTTTAATGCAGAATTAACAAATGATCTGAATATAATGATAATTGTAAACCAGTTTTATTATGAAAAAATGATTAAATTTGTGTGAAATGAAATTTTAATGTAAGTAAAAAATGTGAAAGTACATTTTTTAATATCATTCTTGTGTGAGTATGTGAAATGTATTTGTGAAGTATGAGTGTAACATTATCAAGGAATATGGTTAACTGGTAGTTCTTCCACAGTTTCAATGTTATGTTTAAGAATTAGGTCTTGACCTCGATATAGAAAATATCCTTTAAATAATTCTTCTCTTAACATATAAGGAAACCAATATTCATCATCCGGCCACATTTGTTTAAATGGAATATCTTTTATATTATACCATTTTGGTCGCATTTCTAAACAAAAAGAAATATCTAAATGTAAGTAGAATATATTTATTACCAATTTAAGTAGATAAGCAATATTTTTTAACTAAACATCTGGTGTTAAATACTTTTTTTTAATTTTCTTACTTTATTAAAATATTTTCAATTTTTTGACTGATCTAAATAATTTAAAAAATTCAAGCACTCATATGTACTTTTAGATGTATAATTAAATAATTATAACAAAAAATAAAATTGGATATAATATATATTATTAATATTAAGAATTGATACTTCTATAGTGATGTAACATTTTGTTTAATTGGATTCTCAATATGTAGAAATTAAATACCTTCGGATTCTGTTATTTCTCCAGAATATTGATATGTCTCAAAGACATGAACTTCCAATAATGTATTGTTTCCTTCAAACTCAAATTCTAAAATACCAATTTTTCTTAAATCCTCTGCAGATAAACCACATTCTTCTTTTAACTCACTGTAAAATTGTAAAGGAAGAACTTGAAATACTAGATTTCTTGTATATTATATTATTACTGCACATGTATTACTTTTAGTTCAACAATTTTTATTGTTATTCTCATTATTTAAATCTAATGATTTAATGTAAACTATACATACATCCAAGAATATTCATAAAAAATAATAAATTTACTAATTTATATCACATTGTTCCTGTACTTGTATAATTACATTATTAAATATACTTTGAAAAGCTCACGTATACAAATTTTATTGTAATTAAGAATTTTTAATAAAAATGAAAATAATAAATAGTTCCAAAATTAATAAATTTATACCTAATTCGAAACTTTGAAACAATTTCTATCATTCATGTCACATGTTATACGAATGTAGCATAGTTTTATTAAAATTTTGTTATCACTTAATGTGATCTTTACAAAAAATAATATATTGTTGAATACTAAGGGTTCAATTAACGCTAAAATGATTATGATTTAAAATGGATTATAATTTTAATTAAATATCAAATCAAAATCATATGTGCGTAACATAGAATGCACGCAACTATTAATCTCAAATTACTTAAAATAATTTACCGAAGAGCTCCTTGTAGAATTGTTTCTCCAGATTCCACTTTACCACCAAAACCGTTCCATTTATCTTTTCCAAATCCTCGCTTTTTTAAACCTAACAAAATATTTGTTGCTTTCCTAACAAACACCAATGAGAAAATTTTCCTCATGGACATTGTAGCTTCGCTTATTCAATTTTCGTGGAAAATGAATCTGTATTACGTTTGAAAAATAACTGTATAGAATTTAGTGTTGGACAGTATATCATAAAGAATATTTTTTTTCTTATAATCGATAACTGTTAATTATTTTTTAGATATATTATGCTATAACCGTAAGGGATACTAATTTTCGTATACAAATCTGTAATATTCTTTTAAAGGTTATGACAGGTAAGAATATTTCTTGAATATTCACCCTGTAATGTATCGTGAATAAAAATTAGGTACAGAGAATAAAAAGTTAAAATCTTTTTATAGGCTTATTTTTAAGAAATATTCTGAGCTTTATATTCCCCATACATTACTGTAAATATGTTGATATATTTTAAAATGTCATTCTAACTAGTGATACCATTTTTATTTGTAGTAACGGTAAAAATGATAAAAAAAATATTATATATAAAATAACAAAGAATTTTTGATTTTATTAACAAGTTGCACATTAATAAACAAATAAATAACATGCGTAAGTGCTGTACCGTATATTATACTGATGTATTGTATTTTATTGCAAGAGGCATATAAATATGTATTTACGTACTCATTATTATTTGCAGAAATTAAATACACATACACATATAATAGATTATGTACAACACTTACGTTTTAACAAAATTGTTTTTATTTAAAGTGCATTGCATTTAGAGGGTTAATAATGTTATTATAGCAGTTACGTTTATGAATTCATGATCAGAAATACATAATACATGTGAAATTATTATTTACATTGCTACATTATCTACTGATACCAGTTTTAAATATCTTCTTAGCATGCGAATGATTAATGAAAATAAAGTCATTTGAAGTGAAAGTATAAAATGGATAATATGTCTTGTGTAACATGAAAAATAGGTCATTAACTTATATTAATTTTGTTTCCCAAAATGAACTAATTGATATATATTAAATACATACATAATAATATGATTTTTTAAGATTCAGGTTTAGTATCACTGCCATATTTATGCAAAACTTTTTCCAATCTTGGATTGTCATCTTTAAATAATGAAACATATTCTTTCAAAGTCTTTTGATATGCAACAGTTTTTGATGAATCACCCTGTAATTACATAAATAATATGATAAATGTAACATAGAACATTATATTGATATATTTTACTATAAATTACCTGCAAATACTTTGCATATAATTTAAGGAATAATTCAGTATGAGATTCTTCTTTTGTTTCTAAATTTATTGCAGGTAAAAGGGATATATCTTTATGAAATTGCCTACAAAATAGTAAAAATATATTTTCAGCCATTCATTGATTATTTATATAAATTCATTGTTTAATTGCACTTACGCTCTTATAATATCTTCTTCATAAAAAATTTGTTTTAATGGTTTTTGTGATGCAGGTCTGTCATAACGAGGTTCATACTTTGGAGGAAAAGCTTTATATATATCGTACCATAATGGTTTATTAATTGGTTTTATTGCTCCACTTTCAATTAACGCTGTTACTCTAAAATTGATACAAAAACAAAGTATGTATATGATATTGAAAATACATTTACATTAAGAAAATAACCTATTTCATTACAATTTCATAAATTTAGATAAGATAAATATATTTCTAACCCGTATAATATATTATCACTACATTTCTTTCATTTATACTATTTTCTAATTAATTGTGCAATGACAAAAATCATCGATCATAATAAAAAATTATAATAATTATAGAACGGTTTATAACCTATTTCAAACTAAATCTGTAAAAAATGTTAAATTTAATATGTATTATACCTTGAAAAAATTGTTCCAATTCTATCTAATCTACTTTGCGCCATGATTTACAAGTTATGAATGTTAAAATAAATTTTAAAATAGGTGTAATTAAGCAGGTAAGATATATATTTATTTTTTTAAACTTAGATTAAGGATCTCGAATTAGAAACTCGTAAGCTCTATTTTCTCCTTATGGTGAGTTAACCTCTTCGCTTTGTTCACGATAAGAGCCCCCTGACGGTACAGGAGCAAGAGGGGTCTTTCGCTAGGGATTTTGTTTATGGTTTTGATTACTCATGTCAAGGGTGTCTAAATCGCTGCTTGCGAGCACTCTAGTAACATTTCCCTCACGAAAAGTTACCCTTTCCATACTACGTACTTTTACCTATTACATTAAACACTACATAGAATTGTGCACATACTCAGACCCGAGTAGCTTCTACAGAAGTAGTGTTACTCTCTCTCACGTGTTACCATGGGGTTCTGCGGTAGTTGCGGAGGTTGTTGGAGGATGCTCGCCGATGAGGAATGGGGTAGTGGAAGGGGCAAGCGTTTGGTTGTTCTGCCTTCACTAGTAACTCTTTACATAGATATTGAAAGTTTTGAAATTGAAGTTTCACCTCTATAAAACTCTATTGTGATTTGTGTCAATGGTTACTCACGTTCCTGATCTCGAGTAATAAGCATGTGACTTAACCTATATAAAAATTTAACATTAATTATTTCCTTGTAGTAATATGCTGTTATGATGTGTCATGAAGTGATATAGTTGTTACAATTATTATAATATTAATTCTAATAATAATTTTAAAATTCAAGAAATTGTCATACTAATTATATTAATAAATATATTGTTTAAGATTAACAGAATTAACAATTAAAAAAGAAATTATGTTAGAAGTAAATGATAATCAAATTACTGCAATAGGTTGTATTTTGAATGATAAAAGTCGACCTTTGAAGGAAAGATTTCGTGCATTATTTACTTTAAAAAATGTTGGAGGTGCTAAAGCCATTGAACAAATCAGTGCTTGTTTTGAAGATGATTCTGCTTTACTAAAACATGAACTTGCATATTGTCTTGGTCAAATGCAAGATCCTCTTGCTATACCAATTCTTATAAATGTGTTGAAAGATGTTACACAAGAACCAATGGTTCGTCATGAAGCAGGTATATTATATTTATTTTTATTTTTGTTTTTATGTTACAATTTTATACTTTCAACCTATTTAATATTGAAATATTTTTATTTAATCATTATAGGTGAAGCTTTAGGTGCAATTGGAGATCCCAGTGTCATACCCATCTTAGAAGAATACAGCAAAGACTGTGTACCAGAAGTAGCAGAAACTTGTCAGTTGGCAGTATGCCGATTGCAATGGTTACAGTCAAGTAATATTTCAACAAATTCTAAAAAGAGTCCTTATATGTCAGTGGATCCAGCTCCTCCAATAGAGATTTGTGATGTCGATGTATTAAAAGATATTCTTCTTAATGAAAATCTTCTTTTATTTGAAAGATATCGGGCTATGTTTTCATTAAGAAATATATGCACACCGGAAAGTATTCTTGCTCTAAGTGAAGGTAAGAATAATTTCTGATTTTCTTAATTATGAATAATTATTGCATTGAAAGTTTTTGTATCTTCTATTAATAGGTTTAAAAACTGGTAGTGCTTTGTTCAAACATGAGATAGCCTTTGTTCTTGGACAATTACAGGAGGAAATTACTATACCTTATTTGCAAGCTTCCTTAGAAAATGTTAATGAAAATGAAATGGTGCGGCATGAATGTGCTGAAGCATTAGGCTCAATTGCAACTCCAATTTGCTTTAATATTTTAAATAAATATTTGAATGATAGCAAGAGGGTTGTCCGTGAAAGTTGTATAATTGCATTAGACATGTGCGAATATGAAAATAGTTCTGAATTTCAGTATGCAGATACATTGGGAAAAGTTACTGCTTAAATGTGTATTTTTATATGTTTAGGAAATAAGTGAAAAATCTGTATGATGAGTGCTTTGAATGTGAAATGAAACAAATGTTATAGTATCTATTACAAATAATATGCAGTGATTTACACTAATATTTGGACATTGTATTGTCTACAAAATTATTATTGTATATGTTTACTTATTGCAACATTAATATATTGTTTTTTTTTATTATATAGAAACACTCTTGATTAATGAAAATATATATTTTATGCATTTATATATACTGTTTTTTTAACAACAGGCAATAAATTAATATGTAAAAGTATTTGAACACTTTAAAGAATAACTGTTTCGTGTAAAATATATACAATATACTGATATGGTACTATTATCAGTATTGTAAACTATTATATTTTTATTAAAAATATTGTATAACAATTACTTTCTGTACCTACTGTATACAGGAGGTCTCATTTTAGTCTATAAATGCAATTATTTTCAGAACTGTTCGTTATTTAAGAAATACTTGAAATCTAATTATTTTTATTTTGATGGGTTTTGGATGTAGATAAATTAACATTTTTATCGATTGATGCAAGAAGATTACAGGATTATGTTTGAAAAAAACAATAATGACCTCCATATTTCTTACTCATGTCCATGTAGAGACATAATATTTAAGTGTATCAAATTACTTCAATAATCGCATTTATAGAAAAAAAGGGGACACCCTGTATATAACTTCTATTAATAACATACTGTGAACGTTTGTAGTATATTAGAAGTAATTTTTCTCAAATAGACATGTAAAAAGTCTTCTATTTTTTCGTTATTATGGGTACTTTAGCTTTCACCTTACTCTTATGAGGTTTTTCAAAATATTGCAGTATAGTAAACCCCATAAATTCTTTATATTTTATACAATTTAAGTGTGACAATTGTGGCAAAGGATGTATATTTTTTAGATAGTTTATAATATTATATTTTATCAATTCCTGTTCATTTTTTAAATCAGTGTCCTGGTAAAAATTAAAAATATCATACTTATATATTTTGTTGAATTTTTTCTTAAATGAACAAACATTTGATTTGATCTACAATCTAATCCATAAACATTAATGAGCCTACTCTACTCTTACTGTTGTAATATGTTTTAAATCTGCCATTCGACTTTCAATCTAAGTATTTACTTTATGGTTCCGTAGTTACACTATTTGTAACTGTTGAATCCTGAACGGTTAATACGTTCACTATCTTGTGCATTATATATAAGGTCACGATTTATGCTTAATTAATACCGTTGATTTATGCCATATTCACTTATAAACATAAACGACACGCGTGGCCGAAGAAATATACATATATATATATATATATACATACATACATACATACCTACTGTGAAATATACATTGTATGCCCAATTGCTTTGCCCGATATGTATGGATG
Source organism: Nomia melanderi (assembly GCF_051020985.1). Lineage (NCBI taxonomy): Eukaryota > Metazoa > Arthropoda > Insecta > Hymenoptera > Halictidae > Nomia > Nomia melanderi. The sequence goes on along the minus strand of NC_134999.1, from coordinate 799,435 downwards.
AACCGCTTCCAAAGCGTAAACAGTGAACCTGTTAAATTTATTTTCATCTGTGAATATGAGGTTACTTTATTATATTTATTCCATAGAAATTAAAGTTTTTGATAAATATTTGTCACTTCTCTTTTTCGTGGTTATATGAAGAGATCGTCTTTGTACAAGCTTTGTTATTATTTTCATAAACTCTTTAACACGTAACATCCGAATATTAAAGCGAATGTCTTCTTTTATTGCTTGTACTTTAATCTGATTTTCATTTGTATAATTATTACATGTGTCAAAATATCCTACATGAAAGTGAAAGAAATGGGAAACGTAAATAAAATATTCAAATTAACAAAAATTAAAAAAGATTGCAACAAAATTTCTGAGATTAAGTGCAAAGATTTTGAAATAATAAAGACAATTTGGCAAATTATAGAAAAGGATACCGTATATTACGGATTCGCGACTTGTACAATGTAATTATTTTCTATTTTATTGTTCTTACTTAAAGCATTGGGTTGCATAAATTCAATTACATATATGTTAATATTATTGATATTCATTAATTTGCAGACTTTTTAGAAATCATCCTCAATATGCAAAATATTTTGAAGACGAAATGATACCAGAATTTGTACGTGAAGCTAAAGTTAAAAAAAAGTTTACTGTTATTTATGACATTATATCTACTCTATTTGTAAATTATCAAGATAAACCTATTCAGAGAAACTATCTTCTTGGTTATATTGCGATGGTCCATAAAGATATGGGGTTAACATTACAAGATTTCGAAGTTCGTATAGTGTATAAATAGTCGATATATTTTATGTAAATTAAATGTTATTTACAGAATTTTATATCGAGTATTCTAGAAACCTTATGCATAGAATTACCGACTGTGATGACCAATGAGTATGTCTTAATACAAATGAAATATTTTAACATACTAGTCGAAACAATTTTAGCTCTCATGAACCAACAAAAAGCAAAACTAGATGAAGTAACACGTTCAAATGATAGGACGAATAGAGTACGTATTTTGGAGAGATATAATATTGAAAATTCATGATAATGGATGTTAAAGTATTGGGTACCGAAAAAAGTTTATGCGGTTGTTTTGTGAATTAAAATTAAGTTTATTATAATTGATTAGATTATATATAATAGAACGCGGTATTTAAATTTGGTTATTATTGACTTGGTAGTACGATTTGTTTGAGGTTTTTACGGCCAGAAATATTATGAGAAGTGTTCAAAGTTTCCGGAAGTAAGCCGTGTCCATTACGAATTGTTTCCCGACGTTTTACTAGCATTGTAGTTGGCACCATCAGAGGATTTGAGGACTCACAGATATTGGTTAGCCAGAATCAGTGCTTCCCAGTTAAGCATACCTTGCTTCGAGTTATGGACGGATGATCACAAATCCGGTGTTTTTAATTGGTCAGCTGATCAATTAAAAACTGATCAATTAAAGATTTTGTAGTATTTATAAGACGAGAAATCAAAGATGGCGAACGAGGAGTTAAAGAATTTGTGTTCTCGTTTTTTTTCATACAGACTTGAAAATACAACAAAAATGCAATAAAGTGAAATATAAAATTATTATATTAATGAAATATACAAAGTACTTGATAATACGATGCACAAAAGCAATAGTACAAATATTGCGATTTTGGCTTCATTTTTAAGTTATTAATTACGAAATTTCATTAATAGTAGCGTGCTAATCTTTGACTCTACATCCTGAATAATTTGTACATAGTGAATCCGTCATTATTGGCGGTTCGTCATAGTTCATCAAAATGTTGAATTGTTAATACTTTGAAACGAAACTGAAATTGTAATTCGTTTACTTTCGATTTTCATTTTATCGTCACTCTTCAGTTTTCTCTTATCAAACATCTCGTATAAGTTTATAAAATATTGGAGCTAAACTATAAAAATAAATAGTGATTATATTGTTAAATTAAATTATATTATTTTGTGAAAGATTAGGTTAGTCGATCTTTATGCTATGAATCCGTACAAAGCTTTTTTGATATTTAATAATTAATATTGATATTGTTTAAAAATGCTATAATTTTGATTTAAAAAGTGAAGAAGATAGCAGAGAAAATTTATTTAACTTACAGCTGTTATAGGTGTAAAAATAGTTTATATAAAAACATTTGTTTAAAGATAAGATTCACACATACGTCCATATGTTGGGGTAGGGTGAGGCTAATAGTCCTGTTTTAGTGTAAATTTATGTAAAATTTAATAATTATGATCCAGAGATGGCTTTCTTTATAGTACATAAACCACAACTATCAGAGTTTTACTTTTACATTATTTTTTTGATTGATGGGACAACGTAGTAGTACTTAACATTAACAAAGGTTTATTGAAGTAAATAATAAATAAAAGCAGGTGTGCATCTGCCGATGCTCGCTGAAGATTCCTTTATACTGGAAGATTCCTTATACTACATTTATACTGCTTATATTCATTATACTGTCCTCTCGTTGAACTCGCACGCACTTTTACAGTAATCCCCAATTACTCTTTCTTTCTCTTCACAACATCCCTTCTTACTTGCATCCTGTCCCTTGCATCCATAGCTAACATTCTCGGAGTCATGTATACACTTTGCAGTCATACTTTCCCTAAACATACCGGCGCCACCCCGTCGCACTACAACACCAGCCACATGCCCAAACAGGAAAGCCCTTACAATACATTTCGACCGATCGACAGGCTTTCATGACGGCGGTTGGGCATCGCTTTTGCCGCAGCGCGTTTCCCATTCGTGCATATATAGGATAAAACTGGCTCTTTATGTACTAATACGAAATAAATTAAGTAAGAAATTCTTCTAATTCACAGATATTTATTAAATAAATCCTTTTTTTATATTCACAACTTATTTTCTATCACTTATTTTTTAGTTACGAAGGAACGATGAACCTCTATGCAGGGTAACAAGTTCTAATAAGAATATCACTCAAGAATAAATCAAAATATATACAGGGTGGAACGAAATATTTCGTTCTTACTGTTACAACGTGATTCCACACCTTCGGTTTAACCCCTTGGCCATAAGCGAAAACCACGAGTCTGACTCGTGATAAATACCTTCAATTCCGACCTTCTTGTTTACTATGGCTCTCGCGATCGGCAGATAGCGTGTAGGCCAAAGGGTTAATGGATATTAAAGTAAAGTAACTGTCGCAGAATTCCCTTTGACCTTGAAGGAAAGAGTTACAATTTTTTATTAAGCCATCATATTCTACTCATTGCGAAGGCAAATAGGTCCATAGGAACCACAGGTTAAAAATGAATAGTTTTCTTGTAAATCGTTATTGAATTTCGCGTAAAGGAAGTAATGGAACGCGATATCGATTGTCCTGTTCTGGCCCTGTTCCTTCCTTTGAAAAAATGTGATCTATATTGTTTATCGATCGGGCTGCTGCCATGCGGTTGCCCAGTTAAGAACGATCATTCTATCTACATGCTACATAAGTAGCCACCTTGACTAATCGATATTCGTGTACCAGAAAAGCACAATTGATATCGCGTTCCTTTACTTCCTTTCCGCGAAATTCAATAGCGATTTACAAGAAAACCATTCATTTGTAACTCATGGCTTCTTTGAGACTATTTGCTTCTGCGATGACTAGAATAGGATGACGTAATAAAAAATATTAAACCTTTTTTGCAAGGTCAAAGGGAATGTTGTGACAGCTTCTTTATCTCAGTCTCCATAAAACCGAAGGTGTAGAATCATGCTGTAACAGTAAAGACCAAACATAATAATTTGCTAAGAATAAGAAAAAAATATGCGACGTATTGTTTCTTTTACTTTTGTACACAAATAAGCACAAAATTGTTGTTTAAATCGTAAAAATACTTCGAATCGAATAACAACGCTTCCAATTTTTTCTAATACCTTTTGTTGGCTGAATTGTGTGATGCAGTGCTCAATCCAGTGATAAATAAATAATGATTTTCAATTCGGAACTTTTTATCCGTGGAACTTTTAGCCTCACTCTATCCTACGCGTTGACAGAAAAAAAAAAACACCCGCAAGGAATGCGAGTCTAATTGGTCAAAATGGAAAATGGCATGCGTATTTCCTTACGTATTTTCAAAACTGATGTGCTATTCGTCAATGCAGTTACACAGTAATCAATTAATACCGTAAACAGTACACACAGCAAAAAATCTCTTGTGCCCCTATGTCGTCCTGGGTGTCCATTTCCCATCAACGCACGGTACATGTAGATACCGTATGTTTGCGACAAACAGCTAGCGGAAGTACACAAAAATATTCTCTTTCCAATTGATATAATCTCAGTTCCGTAGGAAAGTTTTTTCAACATTTCACCGTTAGTATAGTTAACTTTATTGCTAGACAAAGACGCTACTATCACTGTCGTGTACCTAGAAAAATATATAAAATACCCGTACTCATCAATACTGTGATCACCAGGACAATAAAAAAAAAGATTTCATTTAATCTGGACCAAACCTGATGACATCCTGATCAGCTTTGACTTTTAATTATTATTCACCAACGATCCAAGACAGTATCCACATCTTCAAAAATAAAATGCCGGATAATCCTATTCCTCTTATTCAACACTACCTCACATCAACATAGCTATTTCGTATATTCCAGAAAGACTACTACAAAAGAACCCCGGAAATAATAATAAGCTATGCAACACCTCAAAGAGCGAATTTTCCAGGAGGATTCTGTAAAATCTGCCAAATGGTTCTGATATGGATACGTAGATAATACCTTCATGATAAGGACCCACGGAATTCAAAACTTACCCAGTTTCTTCGATTTCCTAAACTGCCTGCATCCAAACATTCAATTTAGGTACTATAAAAACCAAAGTTAATGAAGGGTTACTTTTCCTAGACGTATTAGTATTTGAAAAACTAGATGAAATACTGTGATACCAAGTTTACAAAAAATCCACTCAGACAGACTGATATTTTCATGCACATTCTGTACAAAAGGACACGGTCATTACAACCCTTGTCTACTTGGCCCCTAATATCTGTGAGCAAGACAAACATAAAGCTGAATTTAACCATATAAAATGTATTTACAGTAGGATTTAACGATTTATTTAACGGATTCTCCATGAATAAGACCGTATACGCGATGAACTCTTTCGGTACCACTGTAGGTATTTCTGCTAATAGAGAACACCTGATTTTCTCGAAAAATGAGTGTTACGAAGAAATATTTAAAACAGAAATTATAAGGTATTAAATGCCATATACCTATTATATTGTTATTTGTTTGTTAAAATTCATTAGATTTTAAATATCGTTAAAATTTTTAAACGGAATCTTGGACTTTCTGCTGTACGCTTCTGTAGCTGACGGTTAGGCGTTTTCAAAACATTGTAAATTTGTTACTTTTGTATAAACCGTTCTCGAGATCTAACGTTAATGCTGACGTCACGTCAACTTAGATACTCATATCTTGATAACAATTTATACAAAAATAATAAAGCAGTGTTTTGAAAAGCCTAAATTAGATGTTCTAATGAATAATAATAAATTAGTTAGCCTCTAATATGTTGTATACAACCTTATAAAATTGTTTCAGAAAAAAGTTATTTGATATTAAGCGGTAATTGAAATATAACATTAAATATTAAATATTAACACTTTGTATATATCTATTCCTACCATAAAGTTTTATTCTATTATCTATTCCGTCTATTCTTAATATAAGGTTAAACGAATAAAAGAAAATACAACATGTCAAATAAAATTTTAAACAGTATGGTTAGTATTAAAATATTCTCCAATAAAGTGTGATAGAATTTATGTACATGAAAAACACATGCAGCATTTGTTTACTTGATGCGCGAGTTTATTATGCTTATATCGTAAGAAATGTTTACAAGAATATTTCGGTAAATATCAGTTTTTGATCATATATTACATATATTACAAAGTATAAAGTTAAAACTCAAGGTCACCTTCACTTCTTAATAAAAAAGTAAAATATCAAAAAGCTGATTATTACATTTTATACATATAATTAATATCAAATAACCTTTGCTTAAAATATTTTTTTAAAAATCATTCTTATTGTGTGTTATAGAGACAAAAGAGAAAACATAATTTTATAATTCTCTAACAATTTAGGAATGAGAAAGTTAAGAGGTTACAAAAACCGAAAGTGTTATCTTCAGTCATAACTGCAAATGAAATGACCAACGATAACTAACGAGTTTTGAATTGGAAACACTACAGATCTAATTTCCAAGATATTAAAACAGGATCGTATCAAAATAGTCATTAAGACTAGTACAATACATTCTGATGTCCCCCAGCGATCTCTAAGCGTAACCTTTTAACACTGGTATATACAATACAATGCTCATATAGAAAAGTCTACATGAGAAACTGAGAGGAATGTGAGCACACATCTCGAAATACAGAGATACCCAATCCAAGCTAAAGTAAAATATATATATATATATATATATATATATATACACTGCCGCTCAAAAGTATCCGGACACTTGCGAAATATGTATTAACGTTGCATAAATTTTATGTTAGTGCCTAAAATAGTGACTAAAACCGTTTTTTTATAAAATTTCTAATTTCTTATTAAATATCTAACGTTTTAAATTAAAAATTACGTCTGTGGAACTTACCAATACTACACTAAAATTAAATACGAGATTCATCAACTTATCCACCGCGGTTAGATATTACCGCTTGCACTAATCTTGGCAATCTTTCTACCAGTTTCTTCATTGTTTCTGTGGAAATCTCTTTCCACGTTTCTTGCAAACACTTCCATAAGTCCTTTTGCGATGTTGGGCACTTTTCACGCACTTTTCTGTCCAATTCATCCCATAATTTTTCAATGGGGTTGAGGTCCGGGGATTGTGGTGGCCATTGCATAATTTTTAGTAGTTTTTCTTTCTCTAATGTCTCTAAATAGTTTTTACACAATTTAGCTGTGTGTTTAGGATCATTGTCCTGCATAAATATAAAATTTGATCCTATTAACCTACTACCGGAGGGCACAGCGTGTTCAATTAAAATGTTTAAATATTGTTCCTTGCGTAATATGCCGTCTATTTTGACTATATCACCCGCCATATTTTTGCCAAAACAACCCCACACAATAATCGAACTACCCCCATGCTTCACCGTTGGCACTACACAATCGTCTAAGAGTTTTTCGTTGGGTTTTCTGCGAACGAACTGACGTCTTTTGCTGCCAAAAACTTCGAACTTGGACTCATCCGTCCATAACACGTTTTCCCAATTTGAGATTGTCCAATCTTTGTGTTCTTTTGCCCAATTGTATCGTTTTCTCTTAATTATTGGTCTTAAAAGTGGTTTTTTAACAGCCACACATCCACGGAGACCAACATTCACTAGCCGCCGTTTGACCGTCGCCACGCTGATGGGATCTTGCCTTGTCCTATTAACTTCCGCAGTGATTTCTGATGCAGTAAGACGTCTGTTACGTTTACTTATGGTTTCGATAAATCGGTCTTCGGATTTTGTAGTTTTTGCTGGTCGTCCTGTTCTTTTTTTTGACGAGCAATCTTTACTTGTTGCATACTTTTTAATAGTGTCATGTACTGTTGACTTCGCAATTTTCTGACGCAGTGCAATTTCTCTAACTGTATATCCTTCTTCTGCAAGTGTAAGGATACTGGCACGTTTCTGTATCGATAATTCTCGTTTCGAATTCATATCTTCATGGAAAAGAAGCTACAGACGAACTAAAGCGAAGCTGGCGAGTGCATAGCGTTACCTCCATTCTTACCTCTATCGAGAGAACATAAACATATCATCAACAGTTTACAGACACTTAATACGTATTGAAGAACTCTATGAACTCGTTCTGCGCCATAGAGATCAAAGAAAGTGGAACTTGAGTACCTTTTAAGCGTCGAGATCGTTCCATTAGATTTTGTATTTCTGTGCAGGAATTTTATTTCTGCATACTCATTATATAATTTGTACATAAAAATTAATTCTACTATGCTATGATACCTCAAAAAGGTTACAATAATAATTACAATTGATATAACCATTCTAAATACCTTTCGTACAAAGTTAAACTATGTTTTATAGAACAAAAGCAAGTGTCCGGATACTTTTGAGCGGTAGTGTATATCTGTCATCGATCTGTCATCGTGTATGGATTATCATGTTATTATGGGACGTAAGATTTTGTCCGATGAGCCCAAGATTGTGATCTGATGCAAGGAATATTTTCCTCGCAAGCATACTGAGGGAGTCTTTAAATCCTATCTGGAACAACGTTCTACCAAATGATTTTTTCAATCATCCAGCTAACCCGGAACATGAGCACGGATACTTCATATAAAATGCATCCCCATATGCACACCACTATCAGTGTATTTTTGATGTCCGATGAAGCCAATTGCAATTATAACGAAACGTTGGGAAAACTTTTATATTGAACACGACTGACTCCTGAAAGTCTCAAATAACTATGGATATATCTGTGTTATTATTGATCATTTTCAGTTTGACATTATAGCACTACATTCTTAACGCTTAATCTGTAAATAGATTGCGCGCGCGTCGTTTGTATAACGCGGGCGATGCATTTTGCATTTCGATGAAACTTAATAATAGTATTTCGCTAAAAGATATTTATAACACCTTCAACCTACATTGGATGATTTTAATGATTCTTTTGAAAAATCACAATTTATTTTTAAGCGCGGGTACTTGAAATTGGAATATTTCATTATCCACTGATTAAGTGGATTCAAGTATTCAATTGATTTACTTTCTTCATTACCTTCTGTGTCTTTGAACAGTATAAAGTTGTTGATGCTTTACGTTTTTATGCAAAATAAATGTACATATATTTTTACTAGTGCTACGCTTGGTGCTGTAAGAGACGTTCCGAAACAATATATAGTTATCCATTACAATATTGGCTGTATAAAAAACGTTATTGGGAATACAGAAGAGCTGTTTGGGCATCACTAGATCTAGGTTTACCAACAGAGAATGAAATTTCCTTGTCTGAGCAACGCAAAATGAAGTTGCAATCTCGTCGTAAGTCGGTGGAAATTAGAAGAGTTGATCACAGAAGACGATCAAAAGCAAAATCTATTAACAAACATGTTAGTTCTGATAGCGACCAGTATACAAGTAACGAAAGATTATAGCTTTTTAAATTTTAGTTGTTTTTTAACAAAATCTCGCCTAAAATTCATAAATTATCCCGTAAACTTTAAACTTGAAATATTTTGACGCGTTTTGAGGCATGATAAGATGTTTTTTTACTTTTTTAAAGTTTTATAATTTCTTACATCGTGCTGTCTGTCGGAGACAAGTACATTAATAAAATATCCGATATTGCAATATATAATATATGTATAGGAATGACAGTGTTAACGTTAAAAACTGTTTCAGACTTTACTGTATTTTCACTTGAAGTTAAAATTAAATTAGTATCTTATGAAATAGAAGGTTTGTGATTAGGTCTAATTAAAATTCGTTTAAGAAACATAGAAACAATAAACATAGTTATTTATGTGTCTCATCTTGCCTCGTATACGAATCAAATTATGAGATTGTCACATATATTTACATTTATTAATAATTCCAACTTCAAATCAAGAAACGGACTTGGTTTGTAAAATGTTAAAGCCTTCATGCATTTTTCCATGCTTCATACCTTGCCATTTCATCCGATTAATAAACCTAAAACTTTCTTAGTCTTTCCTAATTTTGTTAGCTTTAGCTTTTTTCTTACATCTTCTTCCCCTCTTTTTATTTATGAATTTCCAAATCTCTTTCTCCATTCTGATTGCATTATTCGTGCACGCGCTCTTCGCGGACATTTTCTTACCCTGTCCCAAAGAAAAACCGATCTCACGCTTCCTGCGGGAGATTCCTCTTCAGAAATGTCTGCAGAATCCAATGGCGCATAGCAAATTCGTGCTAGCCAACCCACTTTTCATAGAAATGTAACAGAAGTGCGTACAAATTACACGCATCTACCCTTGTTAAACTTTGATCATCATTTACAAGCATTTAATGATATGCAATATTCAAAATTTGTATAGCTACGTGTTCGGGCAAGTCTCTTTTATTTTCTGCGACAAATTTTAACTGCCGATCGTTTTTAGTTTTCACGTAACACTTGGTTTTCTGAAAAATTCGACCGTTTTTACAGAAACCCAATTTTCTCGAAAACTCGACGTGACCCAGCAGTTTGGTTTTCGGATTCGTATTTAGGGTAAGGAACCCTACTCTAAGAATCACCTAGTGGTTATTGTAAAAAGTAAAATAGGTTAAAATTTGTTCCACAGTGTTATCGCTTAAGATCATCCATACAATTGTATCTTCTATCTCCAATCGCTCCTTCTTTCTTTTCACACGTATTCATTTTCACTTGCACCTACTAATCGCTGCATTCTCACGGCTCAGTCGTTCAGTCCCAAACACTTTTCCTTCGCACTCTTCCAGCCATTCAAAATCTTCTAAACACAGGTCATCCTATTTCCCAAACATACCAGCGCACAGTCTGACGGATTGTCAATCTAACTGGACTAAAGTCATTTTTATGACTATTATAGAATCATTCAGTTTTTACTTAATGTTACATTATATTTTACAAAGTTAATACATTAATTTTACGAAGACTTATAGCCTTGGTAGCTACCTAAAGTTGACCGTTTTGTGGATCTGTTTTATAAGGTAATGTAACCTTAATTTGTGGATTGGAAAGAACCTCATGCTCCAAAGTTTATTGGTAAGATATCTCTATATTTTACGTTGGATATTTTTCCCTAAGGTGTGTACATGAAGATGCAATACAACAAAATTTTCTTACTTTATGTTAAATATGTTTTTTAATACCTTAATTTTATAGGACAATTTTACAAATTGTGTCGATGTATTATAATTTCGAGTAGATACGTACAATTCTGTTAATGCCTGTTAGTAATTTGGCTTATAAGAGTATATTTGAAGGTTCATTCCCTACAAAATATAACAATTTTCAGTATATATGAAGGGATTTCAAGTGATTGGAAGTGGTATCTACTATTTATTGATACTAATAAAACTCAAACGCTATTTTTACAATGCTCACTCATTTTCGAAACTCTTCGCTCACGACCCTACGGCGTCTCTTTTTATACTATTTTTTGCCTATTCACAATATTTCACAATATTCATGGAGTCGCGTTTTTTTTTGGTTCACGGTCGCTGTCTTCAGAGTTCGTTGCTCCGTATTAATGTTTTCAGTCGGCCATTGACACCCTACATGTGTTTACCTGAAAAATTTAATAACGAAGAAAAATTCGTACAACATTTCCAAAACATATAGAAAGTGTTACGAGAGATTTCAAGAGTAAAACACGTACTCGAAAAATGCCTAACTTTTAGGATAGCTCAACACTTTTCGAATACTCCAAAGATAAAAAATGATCAGGACATTATTCTTCACAATGCTGAGTTATCTCAAACAGAAAAAATTTTACAGTTTAGATAAAATTTTTAAAATGAACTTTTAGCCGGCCATGTCCGGCAAATATCCTCTGTGCATCAGACAATCACCATTCAGCTGTGGAAGATCATCGGACGCCATGGTGTGCCGAGAGAAACCTGGTAGGGATATCTAGTGGGGCTGATGACGTTGCAGTTATGAAGAGGCCGCCAATGTTGCAATTGTCCAATGTTCACTGTAATACATTTCAGTCTTTACTTCAATAGATGACAACACCAAAAATTGATGATACAACAATTAAAATTGAAAGATGTGAAGGTAATTCACAGTACAGTCGCGACATGGCTTTCAAACCTTTTCCCATCATTGCTTGGCAATGTCAGAAAATTCACAGAAAGAAGAATAATACAATACAGGAAGCGATAGTCAATCTAGTTCTCAATCGAGAATTTCAATCCATGATTTCCAGATGAATAGATTATAACTTCTCGTAAAGTAATTTAACGAGTAACTTAAGTTTAGTCGTTGCGTGAGGTTCGTTCATCTTTGAACACCTATTTTCGATGAAAACCGACATTCGGAGGTGCAACCAATAACAAAAAGTCATTTTGACTTCACTAATAGAAAAATTCTGCATGTTTTGAAGTTCCTAGAAGTCGTCACAAACGTCCTTTTGTTGATTGACCAATCTACGTTATCTCCAACGTGCCGCATTACACTTAATGAATCACTGTTTTCGAGCATCTTCTGCTCAGCTACCTTTGTATCCTGAGTCACAACGATCAGTGTTCACCTCTAACAAATGGTCAGCTTCATCCTTTCCCTTCCACATTTCCACATAAACTTATCACTCCACATAAACATTGTACATTCTTGTATAAACGAATATACAACAACAACGTAACAACGAACATAAAAATTGGATCAAAATCAATTTCAACAATTTTATCTAAGCTGTAAAAGTTTCGACATCTGAGATAGTTGAAGTCGAGATAGTTTTTTATGATTATATTGATTATATTACGATTATATACGACTTGATGAGTTCCGGCCTTCTTTCAAACGATATACTTGGTAAAGATTTGTTTTTTCAGTGTCAAAATGATTGGCGTAGAATTCATCCGAATTGACATTTGACCGCCAAATTTTATAGAAGTAAAAAATTTATATACTGTTACTTTCTAGAAGAATTCGATGATATTTAAAAGAAAATACTGTTCAGTTAAAAGTGGTCTAGTAAAGATTAGTGCCCAAATATTTTCTGTATGTTTGAAAACATGAACAAACTTAGAATGTTATGATGAATAAAAGTTTTCCTCATAAAAGACGTTCACCAGCTTAACAAATTAAAAACTGTTGGCGATTACTGGACCACATATATGAATGGGGATACTATATCAAGAAAGTCTTAGACGCAGACCAGTATGAATGCACTTGTGACCTCTGATGAAGCTACTTATATAATTGCAATGATGGCGAAACATTGAGATAATTTCCTACAGGGCACGGCTTACACTCGAAAAGTTCAATTCACCGTGAAAAATCTGTACTTATAAAAGTTATTCGGTTTAAAGAGGATTATAGTGTGATAGTAATCATTCTTTCGTGACTATTAAGATCACTTTAAGTCTTTAAATGCTGAAATGAATGTTTGATTTTGCGATGTTATAGTTGACTTTAACACGAATTTCATCACCCGCTGCATTATGACTTTGAGTCTACAAATAATGTTAAAGTATATAGTTTTGTCCAGTTTTTTTGTTAGAAAAAGTCCATTGTGTGTCCTAATGTCGCGAAAATTTCTTCGATGCCGATAGTAATTAAAAAAAAATGTCCGTTCTCTGACATTCTACTGTTACAATCATATCGCGAATTCCTGCTATTGTTTACAACCACCGACTGATTCTAAGTTTCTGTCCTAGTTAAAATGCGAAGATAACAATAAGTGAATTCTTATTGACTGAAGATAATTAATTTTCCTACTTTAGAATTATATTGGAAGAAATAGTCAATATATTACTACTTATTTCGACACAGTTCACTAGCTGAGTTAACTATTGCTAATTATTATTGAGAAATATGTATAATCCAGAAGTTGTAATTGTTGTTGACATATCCGTGTACCCCTTTCGTAGTAGACTGTTTTTTCATCAATTCAATAAACATAGAATTCATAAATATAACGTCGAAATTAATAGACTATGTACAATGAAGAAATATCTATACAATATTTGTTCATGTAAAATGTGTAATGGGTAAGAAAAAATGATTTTTGATTTGCATACATCGAGTATTACAGGAAGGCAGTTATTTGATTCAGTATGGACTGAAAAAAAATGTATTACAACGAACAATTATTATAGTTGTATTCCATTTGTAAAATGTGTAACAGCTAGAAAAGTGCGATTTATCTAGCACATTACGTAAAAATATAAGGTATGTATCGATAATAATAAGAAATAAAAAACTGTAAATCGATGAACTCATTCCTCCGTAAGGAGATAACATTATCTACTATTTTAAAATAGTATGACAAATCTAATATATCGATATATTATATCTAAAAATGTGAACGTATGAACACTTACTTAAAACCAGAAATGATACTTACAAAAAGCAAACAAAAAGGGGTGTAGATACCTCAGATCACTCTTTAAGTTATAATACACATATTCATACAGTTATACGAAAAATAATAAGGTGGCTTACTTCCCTGTAAACGTCGCAAAAATTATCAATTTTCATGATTTCTCTTTTAATAACGATTTGAATAACGCTTTTAATCTTTTGTATCTTATTTAATTATCTTTTGGTAATATATAATAATTTTTTGTATAGTGTTATTGTAACTAGTATAACATTTGTATATTTAGTTCATTATAGCTTTTTTATGAAAAAATTATTGAAGAAAAAAGAAATTCTGGAAATTTGTACTTTAAACATTGGCCATTTTGATAATTATTAATATAAATTATTTATTTTAGTTTGGACAATAACGATAAGCGTACCGATTAAGAATATTTTTGATTTTTTGTTTCTTACTTTGAATACTCCAATTATCTGCACCAGTAAGAAAAAAAGAATTAACACTGTACAAAAAATTAATATGTATTACTAAATAGTAACTAAATAAGGTAAGAAGAAAATTGAAAGTGATAAATCGAACCGTTATTTTAGAAAAATTTATTCACAGGGAAGTATCCCATTAATCTATCTTGAAGAAATAGGTACCTATAGATTTATTCCTTACCGCTGTGATAAATTCAACCATTATACGTAATAAATTGCTTCAGATAACGCAATTTCAATCTTATAATGTTAGGAGGAAATATTGAATCTCCGTTTGTTAAACACATTGAATGAAAAAAGGAAGAAAATATGGCTTCTGGATCACAAACAGCACATGATCTATTCAAAATTGAGATAAGTTCGGATGAAAAAGAGAAGGAATTGTACGCGATATTAGTTGGATTTTTGAAATGGCAGATTTAATGAATTCTATAATAAGCTCTTTTACATTGTATGATTGTTTTAAAACGCAGCATCTAAATTAGTTAAATACAGTGAATATACTTTCTGCAAATACTACCAAGTATTTACATATGAAAATGTCTGCCGCCATCGCCAAATTATCCTTGATGTTATATCGAAAATCGTAAACCTGGCGAGCATCGTGGCCCTGGGTTTCTTTGTTTACGAAAGCTACCTAACTTTTTCTTAGTTGTGTTATACACCTTAAAACTGGGTTAAGAGGGAAACTTAAAATTACAGGGTATTGTTCAACTGAGAAAAAAACGTCCCACGAGCTAATAAGTCAAGGAGGCAAAGGAATTCCATACATGGTTGTTCTTGACTGCACAGCAATAACACAGGACGCAAGCGAGACGGCCAAAGATCAAAATTCGTAGTACCGCCAACTCCGTTCGTAATTTTTTTACGCAGAAGTAATTATCTGGATTGTCATTGCCAATGCTTGCTTAAATCTATCGTCTTAAGATTCACAATCTTTAAAAGTCCATAATAAAAGAGTTTCCAAATTTCTCCATGGCCTGAAGTTTATCTCAATTCGCTACACGAAAATTTCGAACGCAGTATATTTTCTTTATGAACGATAAAATAATTGACTCGAAGCCTTTGATTTAACTTTTAAGTTTCGATTTAAACATTAGATTAGGTAAATACACCTCTCTATTTCCAGCTGTAACTTCAACAATTGTTTAAATCTCGGTATATCAATTTCGTACATTATTCTGTACGAACATATACGTATATTTAAATCTGATTTTTTTAAACCGACAAAATGGTGTACCTCTTCAATAACGTTTACAGAGACCTCATCATATCAAGAAAATCAAATATATTTAAATTATATAATATGTCATAGTTTATTATTATTCCATTACATAATGTTGCTGCTTACAATTATATCACATACAACGTATCTTTCTGATTCACATTCGAAATCATAATGTAGTCCAACTGTCTTTACGGTGTCAGTTTATCGCTGAATGATCAATGAACTATTATCTCGAATAAAGAATCGTTCAAGCAACCTCCTTTGGCTCATTTTGTTTCTCTTCCGTCTTATTAGATCCTTGCAACATGTGTTGAATTTCCGCGAATGTTTTACGTGATGTTTCTGGCATTTTAAAGACTGCAATAGTGGCTATTATTACTTCGATGAGAGCGAAAATATAGAAGATTGTTTTTAATCCCCAAGCTGTAACTATAGGTTCAAAAGTCTTCGATACAATCACGCTAAGTATAGCTCCGAAAGTATTCAGGACAGAACCCGCCCAAATTTTAATGTTCATAGGAAAAATTTCTGAGCTAACTACTGCCGGAATAGGGACTAAACCGAAACTCGTAGCAGTGTTAAAAACTACAACTGCCACTATCGGTACAATGGCGTAGCTCTTAGTGTTGAATTTTTTTTCTTGGAGAAGGAAATACGTTCCCAGAACGCCTACGGATAAAGCAGCGATGTACGCTGATATTAAGAAAAGTGGTTTTCTACCAATTCTGTCAATAGTGAAGGTAGCTGCCAGGCCTGCAACTAAGTTTATTACACCTAATATAATTAAAATCATATTGGTGTCCAACGGGAAATGTATTTGATCAACTATAATTCCGATATACGACTGTACAGCTATCGTTCCAGAACATTGTTGACCGGCCAACAATAACAGTGCAAGCAGAAATGATTGCCTGTGCACCTTATCAGTGAACAGTATTTTCATACTTCCGCCTTTTTCCATTTCTGTAAACTCGTTCATCTTCTCTAGCGTCTCCTTATTGTCTCTTGAACGCCTTAGCCATATTAAAGAAATCTCGGCATCTTTCTCTTTATTTTTCTTCAAATAGTAATAAGGTGACTCTGGTAGCCATGGAAATAAGAGAAGTAAGATAGCCGATGGTACCAAACAGATAAGTGCTAGTATCTGAAACAGATAATGAAGAATTTTAGAATACACTATATAATGGTTATTCAAAGAGGGTAAAATTTCAAACAAATAATGATGGATTAATCAATATGGATGTTCAAAAGTTTGGACATTATTTTTTGTTGATGGTTTGTCGGTAATGATAGTACTCGGCGGACAGTCCGTCGCGCCACCTGTGGCCAGTGGGACAAGAGAATGATCGGTTGAGCAACCGTGACGCTTCAGTTTCGACAAATTTCCCTAGTAATTCAACCTTGAAATACGCTGAAGCGAGTGAAACGCCAATACAGTCCCATAAAAATGCATGGGACAGTAAAGGAAGGTAGCGGTGCAATGACTGCGTTCTCAACTGTGAATTCACGGCTCGATCGATAAACAATGTCGTTCACATTTTCAGACCGGAAACTCATCCTGTGACAAACAAGAACTCTGGATATTGCGTTCCGTTACTCTCTCATGACAATCGTACTGTTCGTCGGCTATCACACCACTACCCGCGAATCAGCAGTTTTTGATGCTGATATCTTGATAACGGCTTATGCAAAAAATTTCATTTCTATGATTTGGAAACGACTGAATGATAGGCTTCTATTTAAGAATTCTAACGTGACCTTACCGGGACTCTTCAAGGTCAGGTGAGGGTCAAGTACCTCCCACCGTGATACGGTAGTATTCCATACTTTGTAGCTGTTGTTCGACAGATTTGTTCGTATCACTGTTATTTTCCGAGGTTTGATTCAGTCCCTATACATTCCCTTCTAAATAAAACCTATTTTTATCTCGACAATTACAGAGCTTTGGATACGTGTTTACTGGTTCTTTTTTACTCAGTTTAGTGAGTTTTATACGCCCTATCATTTATGCGCAATAATTTAGAAATACCCTGTATATAGAGCGAAACCTAACCCACCTACAGTACAGCTCCCACGTTTATAGCAGCGACCTTATATCGGTTTAAAGGTGCACAGGGGCGTGGGGAGACGTCCACTTGCGGCGTTCAGCCTGGTACCTATGTATGTATATAGTTACGGGGGCTCGGTTTCGGCACGTCCTTGTTATTGGCTGAGTGACGAGTCGAAGTGGAGCGTGCGGACGATTCTCTTTTGCACCATTGGTTGCTACTATAAACGTGCACTTTTGAACCATTGGTTGCTACTATAAACGTAGGAACTACATTGTATTTATAAACTAATACAGCAACATTCGCTTTTCAGCATGTAAATATAAAGGAAGTTATTTTAAACTAATCTCTAACAGCTGTTTACAACTGCAACCTATAGATTCTAATTATTTTCACCGCCTAAGTTACATGCCACTATAATTGAATGTTCTATTATAAAGTTAAGTTGTGCTACAATATATTTCTTTCTGATTCCTATAGTCATTCCAAGGGTAATAGTAGCACAAATGGCGTACCTCGCCTATTTTCATGAGATTAATAAATATTGTTAAAAATGCATATTTTGAACAACTTTTTCCTTTGATAAAACTATTGCCATTTCTTATTTTCCGAAATAAACGTGAAAAAGTTTCGCTACCGCTATATTGAATTCTACAGTACGTGAGCACGCCGGTAACCAGAAAAAAGCGGTGAGGAAAAAAGCGCATACGAAAAATACACACATGTTTGAAGACGAACAGGAAAAAGCGCATAATGTAAAATACGTGCAGTGCATAATCCATACGTGTAAGAAAGTATTAACGACTACTGTTGCTGTGCATCCAGAAGAGATTTATTGATATAATAAAGATTGGTATAAGCAGAGCCAATTATATATAGTTTACATAATTTACAATTATACAATTCATATAGTATGTAGGGGTTATGGATTGCGCGTACTTCACATTGTGCGATTCTTTCCATGTACGCTTTTTCAATATGCTCTTTTCGCTATATGCGCTTTTTCCTCTGCATTTTTTGCATATAACTACTCTCTCACAGGTGTGCTCGTGTATACGAAATTCAGTACAGTGGTAGCAAAAGTTTTTCGCGATAATTTCGGAAACGAAATGAGAGCGACATTTTTATCAAAGGAGAAAGTTGTTCAACATATGCATTTCTATCAACACTTGTCAATTTTAAGAAAATCGGTGAGGTACTCCACATGCGCTGCTTTTACCATAATTCGTTTAGCTTCTAAATTGTTTTTGAAGTTTGTATAAAACAGTAAGGGACCGTGGTATCCATTATCGTCGACTAGTAGGACCTCGTATCGATTAGTCAGTATCTTCTGGAGTAATGAGTGCAACGACTACGTTCTGCTACGGTGCAAAATGACAAAATGCGATGCACTTTGTTCACGGAAATAAATCGATGATTCGATCGATAAACAATATCATTCGCATATTTCCAAAGTATATCGTAAGTCATGACGTTTCATTTAAATAAAAATAAGGAGAAATGACTAAGGTTCGTAAAAGGGAGGAATTAATTCAGCGATTAAGATTCAGAAACACAAGGAAGTTGAATATTTCCAAATGGGATAGCTATAAATTAATTTTAAAAACTTAGAAGAAAACAGTATTTTACCACATAACTTATCACTAGTGTTCTAAATTAATAGAATTTCATATGAATTTCAAAATTCAATTTTGCGTAAAAATGTTTCGTCTGATCCAAAATTGTATCTTCGATTCTAACACTGGCTAGTGGCAAACAACGATGTTTGAAACACTTAAAGATGTACTGGATTGTGTGTAGGGAGGGAACCTCTATTTCTATAACAACGTAATAAATATGGCCAATATTCTAATTTTGATCTGATTCGCCTCCTGATCCAATTCTCTATGATTCACCCAATTGTAATGTTTGAAATTTTGTAGCGATATTAGTGTTAAAGAGAATTGGGTTTCATTTATTGTAAACCATGATCATACAGCTAGCTGTTGTTCGGCAAAGGTTCCTTGCTTTTACTGCTTTTACTGTTTATATAAAAATTACCTTTCCGCTAACCAGTGGACCAATTCCATACATGGTTATATATCCTAAATTGAGTAGCAGACCCATCATCACGCTGGATGCTCCTCTGATTCTAGGTTCCACGATTTCGCTAATGTACTGTGGAACTACAGTAAAAAGAGCTCCAATCAGAAGTCCGGATATGAGTCTTGCTACAAGGAGGAGCGTCCAATTCTTGGCGATATAAACGAGTGCCCAACTGACAATGGGAGGTATACATGTCAGAATAAGGAACCATTTTCTGCCAATGTAGTCAGCCAGAAGTGAAGGTGTAATTGCTCCAAAACAACTTCCTATTAGCAATGCACTGACAACCCATGACCTTTGTTCTTCAGTTATCGATATGCCTGGGAAATACTTTTCAAAGTGAAGAAAACTGATCGCTGACCAAGAATAGCACAATCCAGCTGTGAATAGTGCTAGAGAAACTGAAAAGAGACGTATTACATATAAGTTTCTTAGTTAAATAACAAGGGTGGCGATGGAACATTAAAGTAAGCAGCATTTTAACGTCTAAACACCCGGCAATTCCGGGATATGAAATATACCAAATACCGGATGTTTTATGGAATCGTATAGTAAAAATTCATTCTGTTTTGTTACATTGAAAATAGATCCAGTTAAAAAGTAACATATACATATATATATATATGTGCGCGTGTGTGTGTATAATTATATTTATAGTGAAAAATATGTGAATCGGGAATAATATAGACGAGAATATAAAAAACCAACAAATAACTATGTTTATTAACAAGAAAACAAGAAACTATATATACTAACGACGTACAACTAAAACGACACAGACACTCTTTCGGACATTCGCACTCAAAAATCATTCTCTCACCTAGAATCATTCTTCTCACTCGCACTCTCAGCAAACTCTCAAACAGGCCCATTCAAGACCTAACTGGAAACCTTGGGTCTGCGGCGTTGTGCAGGCCACGTTTCCTCGATCGTTAGGCTTCCCTCTTGTATGGCCCTTCGCCAACACTCATTCACGCATTCACGCATTCACTGTTCTGAAAAATATTTTAATACTACGCTGATAAATTCTAAATACCATATATATTTTGTCGAAAAAATATATTAGTTTTTAATTTTGACCGGCTAATAGATCAAATCGGTCACTGTGCGTCGTGTGAAAATGGCCTTATATTTCGTGACGTTTTAATTTGTCGGTACTTGGAATAGATAAAGATTAAAACATTCCTATTAACGAGATGCTATATTGTATATCTCATAGTTTTTGTTATCAATATCTGCTGTTCCTTATCTACGAAAAACATTGATATTCCGTTTTATCCATCCGTCCCGTTTTACTTTATTCTTCCGCACCGCATACGTAGAGAAAAGTGGAGCGAGATGTGAATGTTAAGAAAAAATTGCTGTGTAATTTTATGTATATTGATTTCGTGCCTTTATCTTACTAAAAATCTTGTCTATGGTACCGTTTATATTACTATGCTTATTTTCGGTTTTTCAAGGCGTATAAAAAGTAAATGTAAAGAACTTTATAGCGTGATTTTACACTTTTATAATCGACAAAGACTTTTACAAATAGATTGGTATAACATTGACCTTGATCTTAAAATTCAAGGTCAAATTTTGTTGTTATTCTCATCGTATTCTATTCATCGTGAAGGTAAATAGTCCGAAAGGGACCATGGGTCGGAAATGAATAGTTTGCTTGCAAATCGCTGTTATGGTTTTCATAGGAGAGTAAAGGTTACCAGACTAGACATCATAGGACTTCGTCAATGAGAAAATGTGAACCACATTGTTTATCGATCTCCATTCGTTTATCGGTGTCCATTCATATCAATGGACAAATCTTTACGCTCCCAAATAATTTTCAACAACAGCAATTTGATATCGATAACAAAAATTTCAATCCTTTTTCTCAAGTTCAGAATGAATTTTACGGCTACATATTCCCTTACATTCTTTTTTCATCACATCGAAAATGTATAATTACTGTCTGATGGCCGCGACATCTTAATCCGTAACATTCTGTACGTATCTGTAGTCTGGAATATTTATGCAACCCGAAAAGCAATTATATATGTGGCAAAAAATGAAAATGGAAGGTCAGATGTCCTCATTTTGCAATTTTTACTCCAAGATTTTGCGATCGAAATGCAAAAGGAAATAAAGCAGTTTGCGAGTATTACATACGTAGGCGTATGTATACAATACTACAAGGTGCTGATATTTATATATTACTCGAGGAAGCAAACATATGAATAAGAATATTCTTAAAATTGTTCACGACACGCAATAAAGATTATTCATAATGATTATTAATAAAAAAGTTGATATAAACATACGTCCTATTCGACTTTACGTTCAAGTTATAAAGTTTGTATTTAATTCCATCCATCTGTTTACTAATAGATCTCAATGTCTGTGTTGAGGCTCGCGGTGGATTATTTAAAATCCAAATGGATCAATTTAATGAAAAAATGATCAGTGAAAATTAACATGTAAATTACACTATTTCCGACATTCGATAAGTTCACATGATTCTTACTGCAATTCGTTTGAAAGGTTTGGTTTCGCGCCTTGAAGTAGCCCTAGCAATTTCATTTGAGAAATCACGTTTCTTGTGTGAGGCGAATCGCTAAGTATATCCTTGAAAATATCCACTGCTACGCACAACTTTATTATACACAAGGTGTTCAGGAAAAGAACGTTGCAATATTTATATGCCACATAGAACACATTGTATCGGATAAAACAGCAAGAAAGATCAGGAGCAAGTATATTGTGTTAAGATTTCGACTTATGTTCGCTAAAGTTTTTTTTCACTTAGCATAGTGTGTTCTATGTTTCATATAACGATCGTAATTCTTTCTTAAATTTATATATTAAATTATATTGTATTACACTAAAAATAAAAACACAAGAAAGTTGAGTACAAACACAATATCGGTTAAAAGCGAAGAAAAGGAAAAAATATAATATCAATAAAAAAGACATATATACTTATAAAACTCGCAATTAACTGGGGGTAAATTACACCCTTTTCCTCCTTGGAAGGAATGTTCACCGATGGTTCACGGTCGATGCTTTTTATTTTTTCCATTTGGGTCGACTTTTCGATCAGTTTCTGTAAAAAAGGAATCAGTTGCACAGCTGAAAGATTAATAAATATAAGGTATTGTAAGAACAGGAATATATATTCCAATTTAATAATTATTGTAATGTAAAAAGATAAACAATTCTACTTTACAATGTGAATATTTAAATTTCATTGATTAACACTAAACGTACCGTGATCGCTCGAATGGCTGATTAAAAATTTGATTTAATGTCAATGCATTATTATGTTTGGTTGTACGTTAAATTTTCTAAAAAATAAGCTAAATAGTCAAATTTCTTTATATATATATATATATAACATATATATATAACAAAAAAATCTAACATAAGTTGAAAAAAGTGGAAAATTCATTTAATTATCCTTTTGAATTCTATAAATATTTATTTCTTTAATATTTATTAATATCAAATATTAATTTCTTCGAGTTTTAGTGCAAGTTTCATTGAAAAAAATGTATATCTCTTATTTCTACAAGCTTTTCAAATCAGGTGTTGCATATTGGGTGCCGTTACTCCATATATAAAATATCGGTACGTTTAGTATTAACGAATGAACAATGTATTTAGTTGCATAGCACGAAGTATAAGCTTAAAGCAACGAACACATCCTCTTTAGCAATAGTACGTGAGATACATACGGAATACATAGTGACAATCAGTGACGTAATTTTGCCACCTGTCAGGTGTGCATTTTACTTCTGACTGATAAAAGAAGTTGCACCTCAATTATCACGCATCACATTGAATTTACACGGAAAAAGAACGCAGTAATCACGCAGAAAGCATTTACACATGCAGTTTGACTATTCTGATCATTCGAAATAGTAAGAAAGTGTTATAAATTCAGCTGGAATTGGAAAACCCGCAAAAATATCGAAATAAAATTTGTGAATAACACATCGATGTTACGATCTGATCGATGTTATTGATCTGGCCACTACGGAGAATAATTAACCGTTGATAACATTATTATAATTCGAATAGACCAGAGATGTAACAGAGATACTTAAAAAGTTTTCAACTCTGCGTCTCATGAATAGATGATAAGTACACCCAATCGTAACACACTTTCTTACCTCAATGATGGGAAGCTAGAAAACAATTTAATCGGAAGAAAACGAACGAGTAAACACAATTAAAACAGAATACAATCAAATGCAATAGACATAAATATAGCATATTCGAAAACGATTTACGATATATACTCCAATATTGTTTATTTTTCAAATATTCAGGGAATGTCTTAAAAAGCACAGAATACAGTTTTAATATGAAATATTGCACAATTTAATATAATTCAGCTTGAATGCTGTGATTGTAATTAAAATTACACACACCTACGCAGGTTATTACTGACCTACTCGTTTGGAATAATAAAAGAGGCATAAACAGACTTACGAGGACCCGATGGATCGAATTGCATACGCGTTAACAAAATATAGAAAAGGTCACACTTATGCTTGTATGAAAATAGTTAGCATAAACAAAAATGAAATACATACCGAGTTAATACCTATTACGAATCAATACCTTAAATAGGTAAAAATCTGGAAAAGTATTTGCTCAACAACTCTCTATAATAAAGGTGCTAGGGATTTCGAAATTTTCAATTCATGCTGACTGCAAAACAAATAACGGACAGACAAGTGTTACTACAGTGAAAAAGGCGAAAGAAAAGAATGAACAGAAAATCCTTCCATTTCCATTAATTTCCATTCTGAGGAAAGCACTTGAACATTACAATTGAATGTAAAACTGCAGTTTACACCTACTTAGAAACCCAAGGTTCTATTATGGCTACACAAAATGAAAATATGACCATAAGAAATGACCTGAAATATACATAGCAGCAGATTCTAACATAAACATATGTATTAACATTAATAAAAGAGAAGTAAATAAACAATTAACTACTAGATAACTAATAGATGTGGCACTAATGAATAAAATGCAAAATTGCACACACGTACACATGCATAAAGGGTATTGTAGCACCGGATAAGAAAATATAAAATACACACCATTTAAGAATAAGTATCAATAATACTTAATAAACGTTTATATCTGTTCTGATTGCTGTAATTACGCGAATATGTATCCTAATAGTCTATTTTTAAATCCCTGCAATATAAGTGCAATATAAGTCCGTAAACCTAGTCTGTTAATCACGCCTACGATCGGCATAATACAAATATGTTCATTAAATTCGTACAGGTAATTTTGGTAACACGCCCAACAATTGCAGTTAAATGATTTTAATTTAACTTAATGCTTTCACTTACAATTAGATTCATGGAAAGCGAAGACAATAATGATCATAAAAACTGTTGAGTTTAGCTTCAATGGAAAAGACACACGGTGTAACATGTAAGAATGACTTATTTTCACGTTCTATAATGAATTTATGACAGTTGCGTTTTTATTGGAAAGCAATCATTCTGTTACATGTAACGAAATAACACTATTTTTTCCTTATTTCTTACTATTTTTTCCTTATTTCATATACGATCGGATTACGTCAACAAGTTCCTGATTTAGTATCCCGAAATTCCAATTCTTTTGCTTCCAAAAATTACAATGCATACTTTGATATACATTATTTTACATTATATAATTTATGAAATACTTTCTATAGAAATTAGTAGACAGTTATTAATATGTCAATATTAATGTGTGTCCGATGTAACATACGTACATACGTATTATTGCTTGTACAGAGTGAATTTGAAGTGACTCAGGCCAATGTAATTTTGTTCTGTTTCAAACAACGATGGAATATTTAGAACAGCGAACTATGATTATCAGAAATATAGTTTTATATCTATAGTTAGAGATTATGTAAGTATTAGTATTAATAGATTCGCTTTACTGTCTCAATGGTTACTGTAGAGTATAGAAGCGGGCGGAAGTAAATATGTGTAAAATGCCATATAAGGCTGTTTACTTTCCGTTGATATGGTGTACTTGTCACGAGTATAATAAATGGATAATATTAAAATGAGTAATGATGGTTCTAACGAGTGCAGACATGTACGGATCCAGAGAATCGTCACTCGATCGAAATTGTATCGTCAGGACACCGTGCAAGGTTAATCGATTAGAGTAATAAACTCGGCGCATCAAGTTAGCCGAGTTAGATCGCAATTGGTCCCGAACGATTAACCGAACGTCCTTTATCGAGAAACGGTTCGAACCGCAAATGAAACGACGGTCGGGCTTGTCCGTCCTAATCAGAAGGATCGAATCATCAAATACGATTATCGTTCGGCAAATAGTGATTGGAAGTTCACCGACCAAACCGTTAAACACACGAATCGGTTAACTGATTTAACAAATGATGGTCAGCAAAGCGAAAAGCGAAAAGCGAAAAGCGAAAAGCCTTAGTTTTTTAATCGTTCGAACGCGTGGCATTAATAGCGTCGATGACAGTAGAGGGGGTAGATGTAAAATAGTATAGTTAGGCTGTGCGGTTAGTTCAGCTCGAAGAGCGAGGTAGTTGCCGTCCAACCGTGTCAGCGATTGAGTGAATTGAAACGACGGTGCCGTGGCACGTGACATATCACACAAAATTACGGTAA
Organism: Nomia melanderi; assembly: GCF_051020985.1. Lineage (NCBI taxonomy): Eukaryota > Metazoa > Arthropoda > Insecta > Hymenoptera > Halictidae > Nomia > Nomia melanderi. The sequence continues at coordinate 772,879 of NC_134999.1, read as the reverse complement.
TTGTAGTGAGTTGAATCAACCGTTTGCTCCCGCATAACTGGCGATCACGACGCGATCCAGACAGATATCGATATACTTTACCGGTTTCTATTCATGAGTTCTCTTTTGTTCTCTTTCGTTGTAGGCTTCTTAAGCTACGCAGAATTTCTTTTCGAGCCAACCAAAATTCGTGGCTCCTCTTCACGAAAGCTACTCGCCTGTCTCGTCACCTATCATGGGAACGTTTCTGCGTTTCTTCGGGTTTTTCACCGACGATAACAGAATCGATGAAGCCACGGGTCTGACCGAGAAACAGAAGAAGTTGGTACAGAACACGTGGGCCGTCATCAGAAAGGATGAAGTGGGTTCCGGGATTGCCGTAATGACCGCGTAAGTGGTGTATTCGTATTATAATTTGCTTTTTCTAATCATTTCTGCAATTGTTTTCAACAACTTGATGCCGCTGCTAATCTGTTACGATTAGCTTATTACTGTATACATATAAGACGCGTACAAAGATACCGATAACAGTTCGTATCAGCATTTTCTCTTATATAATTTCCAATCGTTTCGTTCTCAGTATTACGTTATGTTAAAGAATAGCAGACTGATCAGATTTACATTTGTCGCTGCTTCATTACACATAGAAATATGGTAATTTCGAAACGATAATAACTGACCCGTAGAACTGAATTCGAATGCGAAATAAACACGAAAATCTCGCAGTCGAAAAGTAATTTTGACCAAATATTGACCACTGAAATAGTCGAATACTTAGCTGCGATACGTTATAAAAACAGTAATATTCAATTTGAAGCATTAAACCTTTGTTGATTGATGTTGTGCCGTTTTCCAAAGAACCGACACTGACTTTTCTGCTAATTTCATGCAAATTTGATTACTCTCTATACATTTTCTTCCAGACCTATGGATATATCTATCTAAATGAAGTTTCGCAATTCCAAGCAATTCTCGCTGTACTGTATTAGTTTGCGAATTTTATATGTTTAGAGCAACTTCGATCTTTGAAAATTGTATAATATTTTATATACTTCAATATTTACTTGGTATGCGTTCGTTGACTTTTCAATTTATTTTGGCTCTAACGGGACTTGCAATACAGTGTATAAAATTCTCTAAATAATGGTATATAAGATAAAATATCGGGACGAAGATCCGCATCCTACGCATCGTCAATGAATCACTTTTTTCCACTAACTGTTACAAATAATAGTACACTCTTCGATGCGACTAGAACAAAATTTCAGAGTTGAGAAACCGATAGTTACTACAATTTGCAGAATCGTATTTGTTTCGCAAGTGCAACGGTATATGTGGATCAGGTGCATTTCTCTGTTCGACAGAAATGTAAATACTTATACATAGTAGATGTTTATATACGTGAAGTGAAATTTCATTTTCAACATTCTTCGTGTCGCGTGTCAATTGTTTTTATAACTGAATGAATCTTTTAAAGAATTTATATAATTTGCGAAAAACGACGCAGATCTTCAACAAATTTTTTAATAAAGAAATGTAAATATACTTAAAAGCATTTCGGGAATCAATGAATTTTTTACCACATTACTTTAATATTTTTTTTATGATAAATGGCGAGAAGATTTCATCTATAAGAAAAAGGTGTATTTGTTAAATGCTCACATATTATTGTATTTTTAAAAAATATACAATTTTATAGGCGTAGTACATTTTTGCGTAATTAATTTTTCTTATTTTTCTTGTTTCTCTTGTTTGTCAACCATACCTGAAAAGAACTATTGCTTGTAATAGTTACGTGGTTGCTTCTGTATTTTTTACAATGCAAGCTTCACCAGTTTTCTCAGATAACAATGCAACAGCATGAGATACACGTTTAGTATTTACAAATGACTTCTGTATTGATTTTTTTGTACCATGTTAACGTTAAAACATTCGGTTATTAATAGCAAGCTTTTTCGATCGTAAGATTTTCATTTGCACTGCGTAATCTTTCAATGAAAGTTCATTATCACTTTTAAATAAGTAAATAATCATATAATTTCTGCATATACTAATAAAGCAATATAAAATTAGTAACTATCTAGAAAAAGTGCCACCTCGTCGATTTGAATGACCTTGAAATATGTTGTTAGAAACATCTTTCCGAAGAACTTTCCTCTATATGTATATTGCCGCTGCTCAGCCTTAGTTTCCGAGACATTTGTAAAAAATGAATATGAAAAATGAAGAAATATGCTGTCGGGGGCTTGTTTCTGAATAACTTTTGTCAATACATGTTGCCGTCGCTTGGCCTTCGTTTTAAAGATATTCGCAAAAGTATATTAAACATTATATACTGCAGTTTGTAAGTACGTTGCATATGAATTAGATTGGAGCTGGACGATTCAATGAATCGTATCATATCGAAAATTGTGTTGCTTAGATGATGAGATTGGTATTAATGGTGCTAATTTTTTAGGTGGAGATGTAATTTATATTATCACTTGATAACTGCCAATAGTTTTATCAGAATCGAAGGATTTTTGTAATTATGGACCGACCATGTAGGCGGGTGCTCACCCGACCCGAAAAAACTAACCCCATTAATAACAATCTCTAGTATCTAAATGAAACTCGTGCGTACATGTTGTAAGAAACAGCGCCAATAAATAAAGGTGAGGGTGAAAATTTGAGCGTAATATGAAATTTTAATGTTCGGTAACGTTTGCAGTAATAGTCATTGCCAAACAATTCAAGATACTGATAGTTGTTGTTTACTAAACATATTTTTGTGTATGTCTCGAAAACTAAGAAACGATGGTATCATGTATAGAGAAAAATTGTTCAGAATTACGTCTCTGATAACATATTTCAAGGTTATCACAATCCCTATGGAGGTTCCTTTTCTAAATAATTATGGTGAAATTTAACCTTTATCAACATATATTTAGTAAATATCTTTTACGTTGACATCAGTTGAAGGCAGGTATTTTTTCACACAATTTACAGAAACACTGCTTTACATACAAACTTTATATAAAGTATTTTTTCCATAAACACTATGTTTAAACGATTTTATTTGAATTTATTTCGATTTGAACAAAATCGACTCGTTTCTTTGTTAACCTGTTCCGCAAAGTAAGGCATTTAAGCAGGCCACTTGAATTATTCGAATACCGTTGTCGGTAGGATGAAATGCATCGGATCAGACAAAACTGGTTTGTCGTCGAGAAGTACATAAATTTATTTGAACAGTTTCTTTTGTAGATATCAGCGTAGAGAACATATGACGGTCAAGGTTTTCGTCAATAGCAACTACGACAGAAAATATTTTACTTTGTAAAAACGATCTAACACGTAGAGATCGTAAAACGTAAATAAATATTTAGTTGCATTGTTCGCTTCGTACTCATCTATACTCGTAAACATTATTATTACTTTTTAGTATACTGCTGACCCAAGTGTGACTGATACTTTCAAAATGTGTTAAACAAAGAAGGAGGAAGTGGGTGTGCTACTATTAAGACGATCACGTTAATTAAAATAAATAAATAAATAAAGTGGATATACTGATATCAGTCAGATAATCAAACCTGAAAACTTAGTTCGTATGTTATATATTCGCAAACGAAACTGCAGTGTTATATGATTCGCCAATCGACGTAATATTCTTCTCATATTTGTAAATTATGTCTATTCTATTTTCTTCTGTGTTTTATCTGAGCTGTCAGTCTTTATTGAGCAAGTGCAACAATGGGATAATATATGGAGTAAATTTGTATACTATCTCTCGAAAACTAAGGGTCGGAAGAAAAATTCTTATTTTTGCGTAAGATTCTATGTTTTCTTTTCTGTTGTCTGTTTTATGCACCTACATAACGTTCGATCGTACCCTGTAAAAATGCTTCAAGAACATTTTAACAGCTACAGCAGAATATTACAGAAAGTTGAATTTTACTCGTGGGGGCCATTTTTTAAAAATTTCTATATATTCGATATGATAGTATTCGATGAAAAAGGACTTCATTTTAAGTTTCATATTTTGAGGGTTTTGAAATATGTTATCAAGGTCACCATTTGGAACAATCGTGAGAGAACCAGTTCTTTCTTTTAACTTTCAAAATAATCGCAGAAAACTTCTTCCACGGTTAAAAATTTACAGTTAAATGGGCTTTACTAGAATATAGGATTATGGGGAATTCTAAAGCAAACATGCGCACGGCACCTTCTCCGTTCTGGCGCCACCCACTTTCACCCAATAAAATACAGGCCCATTCATACCAATTTCTGTTATTTAAGTGAAACTTACTTTTACGTGTACGAAACAACATACTAAACTACTGCAGTTGAACATAGACACATTTTTTAACGCAGCAGTGGAGAAAGTTTTTAGTAATTATTTCAAAAACTAAAAGAAAGCGCCGTTTTTCTCAGAGAAAAAATTTGTTGAAAATGATGACCTTGATAATGCGTATTCCACAATCATCAAAATCGGAGCTACTGATCTGTTTTTATATACACATTTATTAATTAACTTTATATATGTATAACTTCTAAACCGACGAATTCTTAAACCTGAAATATGAAATTTACTCTTTATTCGTTGTTAAGGCTTCGTACGGGCCTGGTTTATAACAGGAGCGGAACCGTTAAAGCACTGTGGATCTTAATTCGGGGCCTGACCAGCAGGCCCTCGCGGAAACCAGTGTTGCAATTTTCGTTCCATCAAACCAGGGGTGGCCAACCATGGGCGCATTGCATCCTTTCGCCTACTTATTCTTTTTAAGTGCTTCAATGAACGCGTCTCTTTTGAACTCGCGTAAATTAATTAATTTAATTACGAGATTGAGTTATTCCTTTTCCTCTCCTAAGCAAACGAAATCCTACCCCAACCGTGAACGTGAGAAGGTTGAAAAGATCTGTGAAAACAATGGGTGTATGGTATGCAAATGGTTGGCCACCCCTGCGTTAAACAGTGTTTCCGCCATAAACCAGGCAAATTTTCACGCAGCAGCGAGAGTCGCTCGCAGAGATATGCATCCGCACATGGGCCCGAGGTACTTCTCGTAGCGAAACTTCTCGCTGTTGCCAGAAATTCATGTCTTTTCGGGTGCAAGAACGCCGATCAGACGAGTCACGCTAGAACAGTCGACCATATAGTTAGAATCAAGCCTGGTTAGTGACAAAACATTGACCCTGCACAATTATAGTTAGAACTTTAGATCATCCTAGTTAATGAAAACGTTAAGCCTACGTCGGGACCTTGGCAGTAGCCATACGTGTTACAATTCCGAATTTTTCAGTAGTCCTTCAAAAAGTTGGAAGGTGGTCCTGTGAACCTCTAGAAACATTAGTCGACACACGTAATGCAATTCCCAACGAAGTTTGACGAATTGTATCCAACATTCAAGCCGAACATTAATATTCATCAAATGCTATCAATATATGCATATACAAAAAATTGTTTAAAAAACGGCAGCCCGAAGTAAAGTTCAGCCGCATTTTATTTTACGGTATTCAGAATGACTGTAAGTGTAACGCTATAAAAACTTTCCTGCTAAATATCTCATTTAATATTTCTTTCTTTTTTAAATATTTTTCTTCTTGTTTAGTTAGAGTATCATGTTTCATTATTTAATATATTTTTCGTGATTGCTGCATATATAAGATAAATCACATACGTGGTAGATTTAGTAAAAGTGTTTTAATAAACGAAATTTTGTAGGGAATATTTTATTTAGAGTAAGGTTGCCAATTAATTAAAATTATTCGCGGATTCCTTTTATTGGATCCTTAGTAATTATCTTACTAATTAATCAATTTTTTGTGTTATGTATACTCGGGTATCCTATAAATACATAAAACCAATCAGCTTTCCACTATTTTCACGAACAGTTAAATATCCCTTCCAGGACCAAGTACGAACTGTAATTGTTTAATAATATTTATAGTTTAAGCATTGAAACTCAAAACGTTTAACAGACGATATCATCAGTATTTCTTATGCTGAATTCAAGTATGCAATCCGTTTGTTTCTATCACAAATATTTAAGTAAAGCAAATGAACACATTTACATGGAGAAACCGACTAGCCGCGGCTGCATTTTATTGGGGAGAGGGAATCGTCGGCATTGAGAATCACTGCTGGTACCTTGTATTTCGCGCAACTATTTCGAATTATTCTCAGTAGAAAATTAAACGTGTCTCGGAACTTTTTACAATGGATTCCGCAAGGTGCATATGTGAACTATTAAAAGTTTATAATGTTATTAAAATATACATCATTGTGATCAGGAAGGTCTATAAAATAATGTTGTGTGAGGAAAATTTGAAATATTTTCGTAATTAAGACGGAATAAATGTCTAAAGTTGAAAATTTCATTTCTTTCTCAAAATTGATTTTCTCAAAAACTGAGAGTGATAGGAACAAACCGATTCTATATTTGAATTCGGCATAAGAAATAATATTAACCCTTAACGGACCGGGAGTATTTCAAGTTTACTTAGAGCCAAAACATATCGTAACATAAATATCAAGCAGAAAGAAATTCACAGAAGTGACCTGGCACGATACTTAACGTATTAATTGTAAATATTACAATAATAACAGTGTTAAAAATAATAAAATGATTTTTGCCGCTATGTACGCGGCGGTGCTCTGTGAAGGGTTAAGATCACCTATTAAACCTGTTGAGAGAAAAATCATATTAATCGATGTCATTAATATAATCCTGATATTGTCTTCTAAATATTTTTCCCTGTTTCATTATTTCTTTACGTGCATATTAATGTAGTATTTGATTGTATTGTACCGTATCATCGATATTTTCTCGATATTTTCCAGATTTTTTAACAAATATCCACAATATCAACAGTACTTCAATGCCTTCAAGGATGTTCCATTACCCGAACTGCCAAATAATAAAAGGTTTCAAGCGCATTGTGCCAGTATAATTACAGCCTTAAATACTGTTATCGATTCGTTGCACGACCCAGGATTAATGGAGGCAAGCCTAATCGGCTTGGCCGAGAGACACAAAAACCGTGGACAGAAAAAACAGGAGTTTCAGGTATTTGAATTATTTGACAGAATCAAGCATTGTCGAAACAATACTTTTTATAACTTTTTTTAATGATAATTTGAAACGGTACTTTTATTAATTTTCCACTGAATTATAACGAAGTATGTTGAAGTAGTATCTAGTAAAGTCGAAATCGTTATACCGTATTCTGCGAGTAGGTACTTGCAATACTTTTAAGGATTATGCTCTAAAAATACGTTTAATTTATAGGATCTGAAGGAAGTGATACAGGAAGTTCTTCGCCAAGCATTGGGAAGACAATTTACTTCGGAAGTAGCCGAAGCGTGGAGCAAGACTTTGGATGCTGCGTTCACGAAAATATATCAAGTATTGACCGTCTAAACTTTAAAGGATTAATACCGAGACGAATTCTTAACGAAAATGCACCGATTGCTAGACATTCAGCATTCATTACTGTACATAAAATTGATGGTTTTATATGTTTCATACAGTTACTACCTTTAGAATTAGACTGCGGATCTTTATGCATTTACGAGATATTTGGAAGTGCAAAATTCCATAAAATGATTAAAGTGTAAAAAAATATGTAAAATACTCCAAGTATAGTATATTTTATAATATTTGTTAGGAAAAACCATTTTCCATCGTAATTTTATTTTTCTAATGATGTTCGTAAAAATTTGAATGTGCGTAAAAGTTGGCAGTCTAATTATTATACTGCGTTGAATCAAAATTGTTGAAAATTTCGAAAATTTCTATGCGAATTGAATAGAAATACACATCCTCTACTTTCGGCTATTTAGGCGTAGCTATACTAATTTGACATGGTATATTACGCAAAAGAAAATACGTTAAGTTATTGTACATTACTTCATATCCAATATGGAAACTCTATAACTCTTTTCTATCTTATTTTTTATTCACTTTTTCCATAAATATTACAACACCTTATTTTGTAATTTTTTATTTCGTTTATGAATTAACATTGATCATTACTCATGGTGTACTTATAAATGACGCTCCTTTAAATATGTACATTGCTTCTGCCTTGAATTACGAAATAATGTTTAATAATCGGATTGAACAGTATTAATTTGAAAATTTAATGTCCGTATCACTTGATATAACCTTTATTAAATATAAGAAAAATTATAACTAATCGTCTTATTTTTCTATTGTATTTTTGGCAAACGCGATGGTGTTTATTAACACATAAGATTTTCCTTCTTTTATACTTGCCTTTTATAAACACAATTAGAATCATATACCCATCTGATCATATTAAGATCACATCAAAATAATGATGGAAACATAAGAACCTAGGTATATGTAAAAATGTATTATTAAAAAATTACAAGTATTGATGGATTTTAAGCCAGACATTTCAGTAGAAACGACACACAGTTTAAAAGAGGACCAGAAATAACCTTTTTTAATGTTTCTGTAATAACCTTCATACTAAACTGATCAGATTTTGACCTTTAAATTATAATAAAATTGTAATATATAGCAAAACATCTTCCTCTAACATATTAAAAGAAAAAGGCTATTCTTTAAATATATGATCAAATTATGAAAAATCGATAGGATAATACCTTATTGTAATAATCACAGATATTTATGAAATTGTCACAGATGTGTAGAAAAAATTATTTTTAATATTTTGTTTAAAAACATTAGTAATATTTGTCTACTTACTTTGTATATATTCTTGTTAATAAATGGTAAACGGAATAACGCCAAATTTTAGTACTGTAAAAATGCGTCACATTTTGGTTTTCTTGTTAAAGTATAGTTATATGTGTAACTTACGTTAAAGTATAGTTATATGTATAACTTACGTTAAAGTATAGTTATATATGTAACTAACAGCTGGCAAGGCTTGTAAACACAACAGTTTATATCTGTTTCACATAATACGTATACTCCATTTTAGAATTATTAGTATTATACAGAAACAAGAATCTAAAAAAATGGTTCATAAAGATATACATAACAGGCCGCGTTAATACGGAAAGATGAAAATTTGATTTGCGCAATTAGTTTTTAATTCGATTCAAATAGCAGGTATGGCAGAGAACACACCGGAATGTAATTACGAGGACGGAAATTTATCCGTCAAATTTCCCAAACAACATTAAGAGTATATTCTGACCTGGAACTTCCAAAAAACGCAATCTTTCGTTTTTTGAGTGTTCTTAAAATATTTTCTTCATTTGTTTTGGATTCGTAAAATTCTAGTCACAAGTACGTAAGGAACTTGACGACATGTAAATAATCGCACCATAGCCGCAGATACGGTGTGGAGATCAAGAGAGGTCGGCTTATGGTAAGATCGCATGTCCGTACCTTTCACGTTCCAAGAAGTTCTTATTAACATGGGTCTTTGGCGGTGACTCACGGCATAGTAGTAAGATTCCCGTATTTACGGAGGATCTACCACGAACGAGTAGAAGTAACAGAAGCCATTCCAGAGAATGAGCGAAATATGAGAAATGATACGCCAATGCATTAAAGTTCGTCACCCGTTTCGTGCTATCTCAGTCACTCTCTTGATCAGGTGATACGGTCAGCCAGCATGCATGCACGGTGTGTGTATCACTGATTCGGCAACACATGCCAGAATCGAAAATTTCCTTCCATTTTGACCATTTAAAGCCGCATTGCTTACACGGGTTCCCAGACTCTCTTGATCTGTACACGATACATTCTTCCTCCTCGCTTGACATTTAATAGCAAAACGTGCTGATTTAGGAGCAAGGGGCGAATGGGGATTCCGGTTTTTTTCATCATTCTAGATATATTTTTATGCAAATTTAGTTTAATTTAGTCGGCATCAATACGGAGTATCGGTCGTTCAAAGTAGTAAAAGAGAATTGGTCGAAGAGACGAAAAAACGATTGACGGTAGTAAAAGTAAACAAAGGAAAGTCCATCTTATGATTCAGAATTAGCATACTAGTTATAAATACACGCATGTAATCCGTGTAGATGGTAGTAAAATCTTTATGAAGAAGCTCTGGAGAAATCTTTAAGAGACATTTTTTTTGTTTCAATCAATCATAGGTACTATTCCCATAAAATGTATTTCCAAAGCTACAATTCAAAATTGACATTTGTAAAGAACCCGGTGTACATTTTTTGCGCCTAAGTATGTATATGAATGCGTGTGTATGTATGTAGTACATAAACCTGTAAAAAAAGTTTTTTAAAAAATTCAAAATTTGTTTAATTCGAAACAAGAGTTGATGTTATCAAAAAATTGTTTTCATAGTTTTGTAGATGTTACGTCCGACTTGCTCGTCTCTAATCATAAACTAATCGACAGCGAAGCGACTTAGGATAATCCCGTAATTACAGACCAAGTGCGCGAGCACTCCGAAATCTTGTTAATTTTTATGATGGTCATCATACAACATTTGGACGCCATGTGTGACGCGGCGACAAGCTGCAACCGTAGAAACCCGTAACCGTCATGACTACACAAATAGTTATAAATCACGACGATGACGAAACGAATCTAGACTTTTGACAATTTCCCACTCTAAGACACAAAACAGACACACCAGCGACCAATGACAAAACACAACTTTCCACCAATCCTAAAAAAACCAAGTTTACATAAAATAAGATGCTACGAGAACCAAACGGAACGCTACGAAATCTTTCAAAAAACAGAACACCGCAAACGCGCAACTTTCACAAACGTCGCGAAACCTAACTTTGTACAAAAGGTCCTCGAGTCCGTGTAGTTACAGTAAAGTGTTTTTTCACACAACATCTCACCGTGTGTCATTCTCCGATCGGGACAAGAATCCAACAATTTTCTCGGAAACCCTTCCATGTGTTACGGCAACGTAACACCTACAGTATAATATAAATAACATTAAAAATATACGTTAAAAATCAAGACAAAACAGCCTTCCGATTTAAATAGAAATTGCAGAGGGAGTCTACAAAATGACACTTTAGACTAGAATGCCCTCAAGGGTGGTTCCACCCAGATGGCTAAAAAAATCGATTTCTTTCTTTTTTGAGTTTCTTAACGTATCAACTATGAAGAATATTTTGAGAAAGATTACAGAACGTTGCAGCAAAATCGGATAAAATAAAAAAGAACACGAGAACTATTTGTAAAGAAACAAAAAAATCCTACAGATAAGTAGTTTTCCCGAGCTACTCCTACACTGAAGAATAACTGACTGAAAGTAACGATTCAACAAATTCTTGCTATTATAAGGCTTGGTTCACACTATAGGCCAACGATAAAATCAGATCAGGATCAGTCGCAGTCACGATCAAAAATAAAAAATTCCGTCAATATACAACCGGATACGGGCCGATTCTGTGTGCAAAAAATAAGTCGAAAATATAGAATAAACGTTTTTCATTTGAGACTTTGGTACCCAAAATTAGGGCTCGTTTCGGGTCGGGAATTTTTTTCGGGACACATACTTAAATATACTCGGGTACTCATTGTTTCGCATCCTGATTTTTGATTCGGAACTTGACGCTTAATCTAGTACATAACTTTTTAATTGGTTTTGCACCTTAACTTTAAAGTTGTCATTTTTGAGTGCATTTGGGTAAAAGTAGTTCTAACCAAGGAAAGTATTATGCTCTATAACGTATACAATAGCACTACTTTATTTGAAATTCGCGTGAAGAAAACATAATTGTTCTAAATACATTTTATGGTATCAGTTTCGTTCTAGTGGCTGTAACAATGTTGTCAGCATCAGAAAATAGCAGCTCGCTACGTACCTGAGTAGCAGAAATATCGGGGTACTGTTTTGCAATGCTGCTAATAATGGAAATCGTATTGCATTACACTTCCTATAATTCCTGAGTAACAATATAATGTATTGTACAGTGACCCACGAAAGTATTCGAACGCTTGCAGTCCAAAACATTAACTATTAAAAATATGTGTGTTAGAGTTGAGTTCTAAAAATAATATTGAAAATACTATTAGGTAGAAGTAACAAGATTACGTATGTAAAATATGAAGTGATTCAGATATAATGTTTGTAGCAGTTATTGAAACCGCGTACTAAAGTAGGATCACAAAAGTATTCGAACAGGTAGCGGTCAAGCTCTTAAAAATGTTTAGGCAGAAAATGTAAAGAATATCAAGTTCAGTTCATGCAGACGCATCATGTAGTGTGTTTCTTTCAGTACTGCGGGAAATATTCATCTATACAGTGACAATGAGTTCTAAGAGGTCAGAGATAAAAATATGTGAAAAACAATTAATATTAAAATTATATAATGACGGAAAATCACATAGATAAATTACCAAATCTGTAGGAAGATGTCTTTCCGTGGTGCATTACATAATTAAAAAAATCAAAAACTGGAAAAATAATTGTAAACAAACACCGTACAGGTCCACCGAAAAAATTAACTGACAGAGAGGAAAAGCTGACGAATACGTGAAATATAAAAGAACCCACATACTTTGGGTGTAAAACTTGCACGAACTGTTGCCAATAACTTTCAAAAAGATGTTCATTTTGAATTATGTACAAGAATATTACGAAATAATATATATATATATAATGAAGACTACAAATTCCGAGGTGAATATTAAAAAACTACGCCCGACCGTAAAACATGGCGATGGTTGTGTGATGTTGTGGAGGCATATGATCGCGAATGGCACGGAAAATATGGGTTTCACAGACGATATTTTAGATAAATACAAGTATCCAAATGTTTGAAAAAGTAATGTAAAAGAAAGTGGACGAAAATTGTGGTTATTAGGAAGTTTTTGCTTCCAATAAGACAGTGACTCAAATATACGGCCAGAACTGTACAGAAATGGCCACTGTACAACATGCCATATATTTTACATAGACCCCCACAAAGTTCGAATATTAATCCGATTGAACACTTGTGACTGGAAATCTTGAGAAAATTGGAGGAACGTGAAATAACTCCAAAAGAGGTATTAAAACAACAAATTATTCAAGTATGGAACTCTATTGAAACCGAAGAACTGAAGAGCTAGTGCTCAGTACGCCACAACGACTGAGAATCTTAATTGAAGCCAAAGGAGGTATAATTATTAATATCGTTCGAATACTTCTGTGACCCTGTTTCAGTACATTTTCCCAATGTTTGCTTAATAACTTCTACAAATATTATCCGATTCACTTAAACTTTTACATTTGCAAGAAAAGATACTTCTGCCTAATAGTATTTTCAATATTACTTATAGAATTCAATTATAACATGCATATTTTTAATAATTAATGTTTCAAATGCAAGCGTGCAAATACTTTTGTGAGCCAATGCGGATAAGATAAAATAAAATAATATTATTTCACACATTATATCATGTGTGTGTTAGTAAAATTTAAACTTAAAAGCTTAAGTACAAAACTAGATGAAAAAATTATTCGATTGCAACTCGAGACCCGAAATATATTTTTTTACCGGAATATATTTGTGTCGAGAAACTTTCGAGATCTTAGTCGACCCGCCGCGAGGCTCGATACCCTGTAATTTCGAGTATCCGCACACCTTTGCCGACGATCAATTTTTTATTTCACTTGACTGTACCGCCAACTGTGAATGCTTTCGTTGGATTATATAATGTGTTATTTGCATTGACAACGGTCATGACCGGCTCTGATTTGACTTGATCTGGCAATACTATTGACCGATTGTGTAAATCTGGTATTGAAAGAATGCCTTAAAACTTCTTTCGCGATATTCTCGAAATCATGTTTCTCATACTGGTGGGCACGAGATCTACTAAACTACACGTTCGATTTTCGCAGTATATCAATCATTTAATTTTTTATAAATATTTGTAAATAATTTTTTTTGTTTAGCGTTAAAAATAAGCTTTTGCAGTTCAAACTGTTACCATTTCCGTAATAATTAAAATTGTTGAAAATTTCCACGTTATGTTGTAGATATATGTTGTAGATTTCTACTAACAGTGGATGATTTTGTCATATCATTTCATAAGTAAATTGACCTAGTAATAAGTTTCTATTGACTTCTAGTGAAAAGAATTATTACTTGGGTTGTTTTTTAATCGTCAACGTATTGGCCATCAATGTGTATAACCCGTCCTCATTTTTCGATTAATTTTTTTATGTAATTCCGGAAATTAAATTAAATTAAATTAATTAAGAAATATCTTACAAAGTAAGATAAGGGACGACATTACTTATGGAATGACTTAATAAAAGAGAAGTTTCATAGCTAATAAATAACTTCATCATTTTGCGACATTTTGGCTTAAAAGTAATATGTATAGTCATAAAGCTGAAGATCACACTCATGTACCTAGGAAACATCAGACTTTTACAGTGAATAGTTATCAATAAAAAAACTCCCAAAGTTTATCTATTTTCAGACGTTCAGAGTAGTCTGCCCTCTTACAGAAGGAGGAACATAACATTATTAGACGTCTAATTCAAAGAACCCCTTGCTGTGATGACTTAAAAACAAAATGATATTCTATTTTTCTGAATGAAAATGTTCAAAATGATCATGATTTTGACTGAGAAAAGTTTATAATAGCTTTTATTGCAATATTTTGATCTGCAGATTCAAATGTCGCGGGTATTGACTTAATTCCAGTAGCTCAAACTATAACAAATATTTATACAGTTTCAGCCAAATCTCATAATTGATTTTTGAGACACCGTGTTAGCCAATTAAAATAACATTAATATTTTAAAAAAGCGCGTTCCAAATGCCGGACAATCTTTCAAATATTTCATTCTAGCAAAAAGCAAAATATGATATTAAAGACTAAAAACACATAAGTCATTTTTTAAGTAATGCCTGTCATTTTCTCACTTGTTGGTGCTTTTTCTGGCCATTCGTAAAGCTTAATCTACACTTCTCAGCTATTTACAATCGAACCACACTTCACTTTCAGTTCGATTTAACAATGACTTACATTCTGTTTCAGCCTGCAGATGGTTCGGATTGTTTCTAAGTTCCAGAACTTTTTCTTCGTCATGATAAAATAGGAATATAAAATTTTACTGGTAAAGTAACTTCTCAACTATCGGCAAACAACTGATCGATGTTTGATCGAAGTAAAATTTAAATACAACATTCCCGCAATACCTGTCCAATCAGATTTTCTGTCAAAGAAACCCTCTCTCTTGGAATGAAATTATATCTAGATCGAAACAATGATACGCGCTCATAGAGTGGATACACTTCCAGTAATCAATTAAGAACGAGGCGTAACTAAATCATGACGACCGTGTATGTGCAGTTTTTATAATCAAACTGAAAAAGTGTCAAAATAATAATTATTTTAATATACATTCCAATCAAAATGTTTTTAATTACAAGTAATAATTTTAAGCGACCGAGACTATTTACTGTCGGTATTCAAGAGGGAAATTTATTATGGTTATTTATTCTAAAATTTATTTCGGTCACTCATAGGAATTATCGATCAGAGAAATTATATTTTAGTTTAGTTATCACGCAACGAGATGTGCAAGTGAGTAAATATATAATACCTAAACAAGGCACTCTAACGTTTACCTTCACATATGTATTTCTTTCCTTGAAGACAACAAAGGTATATAGATACGTACTATTTTCATGCGAATTTGGAGAATTTTATTCCATTGGCCGCATAAAGTATAAAACGATACTTCATACAAATATAAACAATCAAAATAATCTTTTTCTTATAAATAACTGCTACAGGGGATTGAAATCATCCGTTGGTAACTGTTATATGCCAGGAAAATGTTCAATCACTTGCAACTGTTATTTGTAAGAAAAATATATCTATTTTTCTAATCGTGTAGTTTTTTGACAAATTTTCTTTACATTTTGTGTTTATTTAGCCACAATTTCAATAGTAAACGAGTTTCAGTAACTGATCTTTTTCGTAAAAATGTTTGCGGTAACTGTTACTTTCGGTCCCCGATTTGTAGCAATCGAATCAATTACTATTTCTACTATTCGAAGTGCCATCACAACAGAACAATTCTCATTAAATATTGCTACTACTAACTGATTAACTCTATTCTATAAAATTGCTATAAAAAGCCATTAAAGTTTTCATCACT
Organism: Nomia melanderi; assembly: GCF_051020985.1. Classification (NCBI taxonomy): domain Eukaryota; kingdom Metazoa; phylum Arthropoda; class Insecta; order Hymenoptera; family Halictidae; genus Nomia; species Nomia melanderi. The sequence continues at coordinate 756,811 of NC_134999.1, read as the reverse complement.
ATTCTGAACATTCCTTCTAAACATAACTCCAATTTCCTACTGTTGAGTCTTCATAACTTATCTGAATGACTCGTGGTGTAATATTATGAAACATCGAGTATGAATTTCCTTGATCTTATCTACCTTTACACTATCTACAGAACCTACACGACATTGTCGCCACTTTTCGAACCCATCTTGTACCTACATCATTGATCTTCTTATTACACACTTCACAGATATAAAAATAATCTGATTTTACACTTAGATTAATTATTTCATTTGCGTAATCTGAGTAGAAATTGTATTATCGTTGTATTTCACCTTTCAAGCATCTTCTCCAGACTTGATGAACATTTTTTCTTCCCTTTCATTTCCAAAAATTAAATTAATTTATTTTATAAAAAAAATTCTAATACAGGGTGCAAATTTTATTCGATAAATAATTTCGAACCCCTCCCTTGATTGTGAGTGTCAGAGCGTACCAGCTTAAATTCATGTACCGTGCTATCTCGCTTAAAAACATGAAGCCATGAATTCCGGAACTGCACAACTCCACTTTTTCGTACTATATGAGACCATCTAATGGCATTTAGAACAGCGTAAAAATTTAACTCTTTACATGCTTCTTAAAAACAATGACATTGGAAACAACACAAGTCCAGTGACGTGTTCGGTTTTGGAACTTATTGACAAAAAATCATAAAATCATTTGTTACATGACTAACCTACCGATACCTTAGATATTGTATCGCCCCGCGACAAACACGACAAATCATCCTGCGAAAAACATCCTGACTCATAGATTCCAAATTCCTAACCAGCTAGCTTCCCGTACCCGATTACTCATCTTGCCCCTTTTGCACTCTACCCTTATGCCGACCATTTCCAGTAGTATATATATTACCATTTTTAACCAGCGAGACAGTTCTCTGTAGTTCGTACTTGCGTGCGGAACTTACCGCTTACGAATAAAAACCGTCGAGCCTCTCTAACAAGTTGCGTTTAAATTCCTCAATCCGGAATCCAACACATTGAATATAAACAAAATATTAGGAATGTAAGCATGACAGTAAGTAAATTAATTAGACAGTCGTTTCAATTTGAAGGAAGAGCTACTAATTTTAATATTCACGGAATGAAATCAGCTTACAATAGCGAAATTACCCTAAAACCTGAAAAATGTCAAAATATAAAAAAGTATTTGTCATCAATAAACCTGAATCATCGTTCATGCTTTGAGAATTTATTATAAAAATGAAAATCTATGCGGAAAACTAAAAATTATGATTCCCATTGCCAGATGCGGAATAGCGAATAAACATTTCTATTTATGAAATGCAATTTGTTCATTGTAATCGAAATTTTTCCTAAATTCGTTAGCAACATGTATAATACAATAGTTTCTTCAATCCTTTCCAAAACAGCACAAGTCCACGATGTTTCAAGGCTTTTTACACAAAAGCCAGTTATCTAATATCATTAAAAATATGTACACAATGGAAGTATACTTGTAATCAATATGCACAGCAAAAATAACCAAGATTGATATTAAATTAAAAAAAATATAGAAGTATGGTGAAGGTAAAAATGCAGCAAAGAAGCAGTACGTGGAAAATGTTTTATTTGCTAGTTGCGCGACGTTTAGATTTACACCGAGTCGTCCAGCGTGGACCCGTCCTTTTACGCGCTTTTTGGGTTCTACGCTAGAGACATTTGACGATCGATGAACGGTCGATTTTCATCGTGGGCTGCGTGGCCAGCCACGAATGTAGCGCCACAGAAGAAAGGTTGATTTTCCCGGAATTACAGTTACTGGACTTGTACTGTTTTGGAATTCATGGTTTCGTATACAATGCGTTACCGATATGGTCCCAGCGCCGGCGGTTCAAAAGTGCAGAAGGGCAAGGGGATTCGGCCACACGCCTATCTCAGCTCGCGGCTCAGTCAGTAACAAAGACGTGCCGAAACTAATTCCGCCATTACTATCAGGCCGAGCGACGCGAGTGGACGTCTCACTGTATTTTTACTCATTTCTTAGATGCATTTAAACTCTTTTGGTCACTCTAGACCGTTCAAGGTAAATGCAATTTTTTTTTTAAATAGAACTACGTATTCTCAGTCAAGTCAATTTATTGTATTTTTTAAGGTAAACAACTTGAAACAGCTTACTAAATTTCCCACATCGTACCGAACAACTCTTATCTGAAACATTTTCTCGTATCTCCAATAATTACGGAAATATTCGAGTGTAGAGGAATAAAACGGACATACTATGTACATATATACATCTAACGTATGTATGTATCAGAAGAAATTGTTCAGAATCACGTCCCCGGTAACATATTTCTAGGTCATTGAAATCGGTGAGGAAGCTTCCTTTGTAAATAATTATCGAATAAAATATTGTGATTGTCATAATCCTCATTTCAAATGTATCGTATGGAACACATAAGGGGTTAAAAATGTTATATAAATCAGAACTTGGGTGTTCGATCACAGGTCCAGCATTCTTTATGCTTCTAAAGTTTAAACGCACCTTTTTCTAATACAGTGTGTAACAAAAAGATGGATATACTCATATGTTTGATCATAACTCCGAAAATGCTCAATCGATTCGGCTAAAACTGGTTCCCGTAAATTTCATACTAACTGAAAAAATATTAAAGCTCAAGGTCATTTAAAAGTCATATCATACATATACTGAATGTATTTTTGCATAAGCTATACGATGGAATAAAAGTAATACACGGTTCCCACACAAAAAATGTCGAAGATCTAGAAAAAAACATTAAAAATTTTTGTAAAAATAGTTCTTCCATTCAATTCGTCTCTTGAAATAGTTTAAATTACGTCTACCTCAGTAATAATGTCCGTATTATCGTTAATACAGAAAATATTCAAGTGGCTTGGTTTTCGCAAAACACCCTGTATATGAAAAATGGAGCACGCACATAACTGGAACCGTCACGAAACAAGTTTGAGATCAAAGTTCAATGGTTTAAAGGAAGAATATGGTTTGTGTGATTAGTCTTTTAATAGAAAGACGAGTAGAGGTCATGTAAAGGTCAAATTTTTTTCTTTTTCAATAAAATTATATATTCTTTATTGTATAATAATAATATTATATTAAATTAGTATCAAGTCATTGGTTTAGGAGGTATTTCACTTTGGATTATTCAAAGTGACACAATTGAATCACTACCCACTACGAATGAACTCTGCATAGAAGCACGTAGTGAATTATTCGATTCTTTCTTATAATGTGAGTTTTGGAAAATTTCAATATCTTCAAATTATTAAATGAGTTACCGCAGTCGACCAATTCTGCTGCCTTAAATAATTGAAGGTAAAACATCTCGTAAATCAGTGATTTTTTTAATACGGATAAGTCAATACTTGTTTATAGAACATTACAAGATCAACCGAATTGTACAATAAAAACTATACGATTCCATTTAAAAATACAAACTTGACCTTCAAATGACTTTTACGTGTTCTCCTACTAAAAGATTAATTACACTAAATCATGTCCCACATTTAACTAATAAAGTTTTTTTCGCAACATTTTTCACTGTAATAATTATGTACTTATGCAATAATTGAAGTAATTCCAGTTGCATGTCCCACCCTGTACATATGTATATATCAGCAACGGAAAATGTTATTATTAAGTATGTTCAAAACATTGAATTACTATACAGTGAAAATTAACTGTATAATGTATGTACATAATACGACAACGAAATAAAATATTTTTTAATTTTCTGAATCGATCACATAACGATAGGAGAAATTCTGGGTGAAACTATCTGCAATTATTATCTTGTGAACTACAAATTATGCATTATCAAAATGTATAAGTGAGTTTATTACTAAATGAATGAACTGTCTGAAGAAATCTCCTTCAGTGTTTCCTGTTAACTAAAAGTGCGTTTTGCTAACGTGATTGAAAAACTTAAATTTTATTCAAAAAGATATTGCGATTTCATAAACTCTCTATTTCTTACGCACAATCGAAAGTGTTAAATTGTAAAATGAAAAAGTTTTATACCTGTAGTGGATGACTACTTTGTGCAAATTGAAGCAAAATCTCGTGCTTTATGTAATTTTCACGCGGAATTACATATTTTCACATGAATTTAGATCAGAGAACAAGACGATGAATACAGTGAGAACAAAAACGCAAATTTTACGACTGTTAAACATTTAAATCCAATTCAATTATCATAAAATTTGGTGAAGCTGTCGATGTACTGCGCCCGTACTGATTTTGATGGTTTTGAAATATGTTATTGGGGGCATGATTTTGAACAACTTTTACCTACACATGTTAATGATGATTGGCTTTAGTTTCTGGGATAATTGCGAAAAATTTTTACTACCACCACATTCTATGTGGAATTCTATATTTACAAGCCCGTACATGGGAAAGCCACAGGCCGCACGTTCATCAGTTCGATGGCAGCTTAGATCAATCAGCTTTCAATTTTTTCGAGTTCCAGGTATGTACTGGTATTTACTCTCCTCGACAAAAGTTCCATCAGCTCCAGTCACAATGAGCGATGGTAATTTCGGACACTGTTGCGTACAATATACAGAAATATGTTTCATTTTGATAATAGGGATTGGTATTAGCGGGGCTAGTTTTTTCTAATTGTAAATAAGAGTGCAAGGGAGTTTGAGATTTTCGTAAGTTATCTTTCCTAATTTAGATCTCTATTATATGAGTAAAACTCGTTTCCATACAGCAATGCCCGCAGCTAGTTTTTCATGTATCGACACCCTCTGATTTCAATGTCTTTTTAATAATGTTGTCAGGAGCATGGTTTTGGACAAATTTTACTTTACACGTGATCTACGGAAAGCTCTAATTTTCGAAATAATCGCGAAAAACCTCCGTTACGGCACACTGAATTGTACATCCATGAGCATAACTGTGAGACTGCCACATGCATATTCGTAGCACCGACCATAGGTTTAAAAGTGCACAGGGCAAGGAAACTCTTCCACTCGCGATGTTCGAGCCGCCTCAATCTTCCATGCATCGTCGTTATTGACGCGCGGCAATAACAAAGGAAAGAAACGAGACCGAATGCGACGAAGTGAGATGGAATTGTAAAGCAAATTGTTTCGGGCACAAGGTATAGGACACTCAAATTGAAAAGATCTTCGAGACCCAGATCGTGCCGAGCTCTTGGGACTGTTGTACTCATCACACACTCGCACACTCCTAAGAAAGAATCCGCGACTTTCCGAAATTCTACTACTACCACTGCGGTTCTAGAAAAGCCGCAGGCGATAGATAAGATCCGGTTGAAAAGTAACTCTACAGTTTTTGAGCGTGTTTAGAGTCGCGTGCTCGCCACTTCGGTGGCGAGGTTACACCGATGAGCCATCGATCTTCACGGATTTCACAAATTCTCCCCGATAAAAGTTCTAATCGTTTCGTACATTTTACATATAGAAATGAGTGTTACTTACGTAATACACATTGTGGAGTGAGGCTAATTTTTTCACGAAGTGCAAGCGGATTGGCAGAGTCCACACTTTCACCTTATAATTCTTGGACTGAATCTTTTGTGGAGGAGAGTATCTACGTAAAATCCAAGAAGATCGAAGGCCGGAGCGATGAATGTACGTACGGCTACGCTTGTAGCTATCTCACAGCATGCTCTTGTATATGCAATTCAATGTAGTGGTAGCGAAAGTTTTTCGCAATCATTTCGGAAAGTGTTGTCTAGATAAGAATCTAGCTATCTAGATAAGGTAAGAAAAAAGCTGCCCAGAATCATGCCTTTAACAACATATTAAAAAGTCATTAAAATCAAACGCTGCTCGTATGTAGGGTAGGGTTTCTCTTCCAAGAATTGACTCCAACATAATTCTACAGAATGAAAGAATTGACATAACAAACAGAAGCGAGATGGACACGATTCATCAGTGACGTGACGCACTATGGGCTGCTTGCCTTTCAATTGAGGTAAACAACATTTTCTGAATAAAATCGTGTATATGGTTTATTTAATATAATTCAGTGTTGTTTTTGGTATTACTGGGAAGAACAAAGTCTGGTCTTTGATAAAGAACAAAAATTGAGTGCTAGTAACCGCAACTGTGGTAGTTACTGGAATTTCCATTTGATATTTGTAAATAAAAATTGCCGTAGCTGCTTCAGCAGCAGATAGTAGCAGCTAATTTTTATTGTTTATTAGAAATTGGGCATTACCTTTTTCAGTGATGCTGGTCAGAACACTGAACACTACTAAACTAGTTCTTGAAATAATGACTAAAGATCAAAAATGCTAAATAACAGATAATTAAAAAAATATTTATCATATTGACCCATAATACGGTAAAATTCAAATACATACATAGGGTTACTAAGTAAATATACTAAATTGAAAAAGCAATAAAGTTGTAATTGATTATTTTTTTTTTTACTCTTTTTGAGGTTATCTTCTTTAAAACTGTGTAGTCACGTTGATAATTAAATACGGAACCAGTACGTACCCCATTGTGACGCCAATATTTATTTAACTATATGTATACTTTTTCTCGAATTGCATTTAAGGGAAGGGGGTAAGTAGCTCATAATGCGATAATCGAAACTCGATAATTCAAAGCTTATACCGCAACTGAACGAAAATAAACGTGTAAAAAAGAAAATTTTATTTTCAGTTATTTCCACCTTACCTTTAAAGAAGTAACACCAATAGATTTTTGAAAATATTCTGATTAAAATGAACCCAAACACGATGTAAATCGGACTAATGTTTCGATCTAATGTAAGTAACGAAATTAATAAAAGTTCGTTTCTTTCAAACCTGTGGAACTAGACTGATTTACATCGTGTTTGGAATCATTTTAATCAGAAGAATTTCTACATTTCCCTGGCACTGCTTTCAAGACGGTAAGACTAACAATACTAAAAGTGATATTTTCATTACTGCAGGTTTATGTTTTAGATTTCGCTTCTCCTCAGTTGTGTATACCAATTCGCTGAGTTCGTTGTGTTCCAGCCAATTTCTGGCAGAACCACACTACCCTACTCGCGAGAATTTTAATGCTACATCCCGAAATTGAACAGTTTAACGAGTACCACGGTATTGCCACTCGTGTATTATATTTTCACATACCGGAGGTTTACAAAAGCCGCCACCAAAGCAGCCATTGAAGCTACAATTAAATCCATAACACTTATTCACCTCAGATTCAACGTAACTGCCAGGACAGTGTATTAATAATAACTGTGTCTAAAGAAAATTTAATTTCCTTATAAAGTCTGCTAGTTTTCCAACTTTGATAAGATAGATTCGTACGATTGAGCTTTATATCGCATGTATCGTCCTGGTTGCAGTAATCAGTAATCAGTAATATAGTATCTATAACTTTTTTAACGTAATCTTACTCACTAGTGCAGCATATGAAGGTCATGTCTATTATATTATCGTCACAATTATCAGTTTTCTTTTATGTCACTAATCTTTTTATATTAACAATTTATATTTATCATGGTATGGTTCATGAATCATATCATTTGTGACGTCAACCGAATGTTTCCATTTTAATTATTGTTTCATAGTATATATGTACATTTACTTATTCGAAATGATTTTCATTTTTCTATGTTTTCTATGTTTTCTATGTTTTCTATGTAGTTCAAATAGTATTAATTGATTCATTATTTTTATTGAAGGTAATCTGAGTTATCTATAAAACAGTATTTGCATGGGTCTACAGCTATCTAACATTGAAGTTCTTTTTCATTTTAATTTATTGAAACATTTACAATCGATTCTCGTAGATAATATACATACACTATTCTAAGAGAGGTTACTTACAGTCAACATTGGAGCCATTTTTTAAAAGTGGTATAAATCCAACCCACTTTTCATGGAAATCTAACAGAAATGCACACAAAGTATGCTCATCTACCCCGTTTTAAACTTTGATCATCATTTACAAACATTTAATGATACGAAAAATTCAAAATTTTTGCAGCTACATATTCGGGCAAGTCTCCTCTATTTTCTGCGACAAATTTTAACTGCCTATCGTTTTTAGTTTTCACCTAACACTCGGTTCTCTGAAAAATTCGACCGTTTTTACAAAAACTCAGTTTTTGATTTGTCGAGTAGATCGGCGATTAAGAGATTTGACTAATTAGATTATTGCCGCTATCTAGACCCGGATCTTATTTTAATTTTGTTAGTTACATTAAGTCGGTAAAACTAGATAAGTAAAACTAAATACCACAGAGTGAAATACAACGATAGGGTATGAATATGGGCGTCAACTTGTTATTTCTATCTCACTTTGATAAGTTACCAAACGTCGTTTAACGTTTAAACGTGGAGGAGAGTACATAGCAAGCAATGAGTGCTATATTATGAGTCTAAGCGTGTGACACGAGCCTATCCACTAACCAAGTCCATTTCTCCCGCTCCGAAGACAGCTGCCCGTGGCTTTGCCCGCCCCTCTGACCACGGTCACGCCGGTACTGATTGTAGCCCGCGAGAAGGCCTGCTGTAGTAAAAGTTGTTCACGATTATCTTGGAAACTAAATGAAAGCGACATTTTTGCCAAAGGGAAAAGCCGTTCAAAGTATGCATTCCTATAACATTTGTCGATCTTATGCAAATGAGCGATGTTGGCGTCTTGCGCTACTATTACTCTAATAAATACCCAAAATTAATATTTCATACTTGGGATTTCCTCTCCCTCTTTTCTATTTCTTTAAAATTCCATATCAATTAGTGAAAGGTGGTCAGTTGCTTTCCTGAAAGTAATCAGATACATAGTTATAGTTACATTGCGCCTTTCACGCTTGGCCGACTACCCACAAGCTAAAAGTGCAGAGATGTCAGAGGAATCAGTCGACACGGTCTACTTCGATACTTCCAGGAAACAGTAGTCGAGCCTTCGTGTCCCCGGATTCGGTAAATATAATAAGTCGTCGCCACGCGGAAACTAAATCAATGCCAATGATCGTTACATCTCACTTTGTTGCAATTCAATCTCCCTTCCTTCCTCTGTTATTGCCGCGCGCGCCATCAATGATAATACATCGAATGCCTAGGTGGTCCGAGCATCGTGAGTGTAAGAGTCCCTTTGTCCCTATGCACTTTTAAATCTTACGCCGGCGCTACGCTCAGAATAGGCCCTAAGTACTATTCGCCTGTCACGTTGTTGCTGCCGATTTAAGGCTTAATGTGCACAGGGGCAAGACGAGACGTCCACTCGCGACGCTCGGCCTGATACTTATGACGGCTCAGTTTCTGCACATCTTTGTCATCGGTCGTCTGATTTCTTCGTCCCAAGGCTCGGTCAGGAATAGAGACGTGGAGAGTAGGCGTCTCGAAAGTATGAAATTCGGATCACAAGCAGCAAAATGATGCTTTTTTAGCAAGATAATGCCGCTGTCCCCACCGCAAAATCAATAAAACAGTTATTCGATTAAAGAAATATGACTGTTCAAAAGAGGTTTACGTACTAGATAGACAACAATATAATAACGTCAATGAATTAAAAAGTGAAGTTATTGGAAATTAGAACGCTTTTAATAAAAAAATTATATAAAACTATTCTGAATCAATTCCTAGATATTATACAATGACCGGGAGATTCTTCTGTATATTAACATTTTATTTAACCCTTTGCACTCGAGAGGTGACTCCCAATCACCACTTGATTTCATACAGTAAAACTATAAAATTTGATATTTGATATTATACTTTGTATAATGCATCAATTTGAGAAATATTGAAATAAAATAACTTTGTTCCTCAATGTACGTGCGATTTCTCTTCAAGTTAGTTTCAAAAAATGTCGTCTTTATCTCATCAGAAAATGTTAAAATATTTCTAATGAAAAACTTCCGAGTGCAAATGGTTAATACAATATTATTGCAAAAGAATCGTAATGTCATATCATTTTGTTCCACTAAGATTAGCACATGTTAATATTTTTTCTTATCTCTCCCTTGTTGTGCATCAGGCAAATTTAAGATAATTCAAAATATTTGTATCTGCGGTATTTCCCGTCTTTAGCTACTGATGGCGCATCCAATATTATATACGATAATGTATTTTAACGTAGTCTATCAAAAGAGTAATCAGGCTGATATTGTTTTTTACGAAAGTCATTGTTACACAAAAAACTTTAATGTCATATGCTAGCCTACACTTACAAATAGTGAAAAGCATAAAGTCAACGAACATTATGCGACAGCATTTTGCGTCAAATATTAACACACTATCGGCGGGTAACATCATTAGCTTGACTCACACGTATAGCGGGCGATAATTAGTGAAGTATGAAAAAAGTGCACTTTTTAGAAAACATGTAATATCTTTACATCTAATAGTAGGATTTCAATGAAATTTGTAAAATAGGTATCACATAGTATTTTGAAGATGTAGATGAAATTTAAAAAAAAAATTCATTTAATGTATAACATGGACCAAACAATAACTGTTAATTTTTGAAAGTTTTAAAAGTTCATCTAGTAAGAGAAAAGCGTAATAATGTTTAGGATTATTTTATTATTCAGTTTCTTATATAGTAATTTTATTTACTTTGTAAGCACGAAACTTGCAGTGTCAAAATAGCACATTTCATAAAATTATTAGTTTTTCTTAAAAATTAATAAATTTAGGATTAAATACTGGTCAGGCTTTACGGAAAACAACCAAAAACATAATTCCTGCCTAAAAATTATTGACAATGAAAAAAAACAAGCATTGGTAAGTGTTTCACTGACACTTAGCGTACGTTCTGCATAAAAGGTATTAATGATACCTTACTACCGCCGATAAGCGCCAGTCTGTGGAAAAGGTATTAATACCCTTCCCGCCGATAGTGTGGTAAGACAGTCCAAACACTTAACAACAGATTGAAAAAGACATAGAAATTAAGTTTTTCTTGGACACAACTGTTTTTACACAAATACTTTTTAAACAGCCGAGAAAAACTAAAAGACGAATCTCACTTTAGACTGCCAGTTACTACATTTAATAATGATAAATTCAGAAATGTGCAGACATTCAACACTTTGCCTATAACAACTTTCTATTTGCTGGACACAGGGGACGAACCAAAATTAGTAGGTAATGTGAAGCTCTCAAGCTCTCTGAAATCTGCATTTCCTAAACAGAAAGTTAAAAGATTCTACTAGCTGATCGATAGAAAATCTAACTAACTCAAAACCGACTGGACATACGAAATCTAGTTATGAGGTACTGCTGATAATTTTAATATTAAGATTGTTCAACGTTTCTAATCCAAGATTTTACGATTTATCTGCGATACTCCTTGGTATGTTAAAAATGAGAGAATTCATCCGAATGTAAAGATAGAGTCCGTGAAAGTATGAATTTAAAATTTTAGTATGTAATCGTTATAACTCTCATTTAATTAATCAAATCTCTTAATCGCCGATCTACTCACCATATATAAACTCAATCGCAAGTTGGAAAGATATTATTCGTTTGATCTACCTGATAGTTTTAAGTAGTTTTTATTCATTAGCTTCATCATACATGTGTTCACACTAAAACAATTAGACATATGTATGTGTTCCGGCGTGGTTTATTTGGTTGAGACGCAGCTATTGGTGCGTAAAGATGTATGGCATGAACAATTATGATCGCTCATGTCTAAGTAACACAGTAATAAGTAAATTTTGGAAGCATTTTATTGCTAGCTGCAATTTGTACATCCGATGTAATAAATGACCAGCTGTCGAAGCTAACATATCATAAAAAAAACGGCAGTTCAACCACTTAAACCCCGAGCGCACGGCCACCGGCACCCTTGCAGGTCAGAAGGGACGACGTACACCCTACCTCCACTAAAAGTAATGTGGGCGTAGGTTAAAAAACTGTAATTAGCAACACCCCGAGCGTTTTAGCCTTCTGATTTGTCACTAAGGACACCGCCCTATATCGGTATTTTTATATATATAGAGAGACAGACATATAATCACAAGGTCATTACTAATCACGCTGTACTCACTGGACAACACCCACAGTTTGTATACAAATACACATTCTTTTCACTCAATATTCAACAAATACAGTCCACTTTCGAACGAGAAAAGGAGAAGCCTTTTTTCATCATCACAACTATTTCACACAAGGTTAATTCGACGTGTGAAAGTGTTACGCCACGTCCACTAATACTGCCTGGCCAGCGTGTACGAACAGTATGTTGACGTATGTAACCTCTCCTAGAAGTTACACGTTATGTCACCCCACCATGTCAACACAATTTACTGAAAATTATTTACAAGAAGTGATTGTAAATATTTCAATAAATTAAAAAGAAAAAGAACTTCGATGTTAGATAGTTGCATATCTACGCAAGTATTGTTTTATACATATTATGGTCCTTACCTTTTCATTAATGCTTTTTTTGACGTGCTTTTCCTTCAATTTCTGTCGAAGTTGACTTACTATTTAATTTTTCTTTGAAATATTTTCATTGTTCTGTGAAACAAGATATCAATTAACGAATATCACCAGAATTAGTTGACGTACAATTATTGTCATGGACAATATCGGGCAACTATGTACTTTCTGATTACTATTCGATGGTTATGTCAAAAGTATGAACTTTTTGTAAAAACACTTTTATAAAGTTTTAATAATAATGGAAATGTTTCAAGTTCAGAAGGATTTGGAGAATTCTACAGATACGTGAAAATATCAATGTTAGCACAAATGTATTGTCTTATTTTCTAGGAACAGATATGTTATATTTTATACTATGTTTCTAGAATTGTACTACGTAGAAATCATATCTGTAAGGTTGAAAGATAACTCAGATTATCTTCAATAAAAATAATAAATCAATTCTAATAAATAAATACACGTATGTACTGTAAAATAATAATTAAAATAAAAAAATACGGCTAACGTCACGATTCATGAATCGTATTTGTAAATAAATATAGATTATTAATATAAAAAAACAGTAACATAAAACAAAGCTGATAATTATGAAAATAATATAATATAGACGTAATCTTCACATGTCGTAGAAACTATAGGTATCACGACCATTACAACGCGATTTTATACGTGTATTCGATTTGATGACACAGGCTGTAAGCAAGTGACGATAAAAGTCATTCTGATTTTGAAAAGGGGGATTAAAATATTTTATTGCTGCATTGCTATTACTGTTTACTCTTTGCGAAGGTAAGTAGTTTGAAAAGGACAATGGATCGAAAATGAATAGTTTCCTTATAAATTACTGTTGAAGTTTTCATGGGAGAGTAAAGGGCGGCGATATCCAGCGTCCTTTCTTATTACACAAATATTGATTAATTGGAACAGCGAATGCAATGACTACCTTCTGCTATGGTGCAAAATGACAAAATATGACGGAATTTGATACAGGACGATGGGGTATTCGTTCGAATGGCACCGGAGGTCGATCGGATTAAAATTCCATCGAGTTGGAAGGGTATGAAGGATGGGCCTTAAATATAAAATTTTAACTTCGGATATTTATTAGTTTCCAAGATATTAATAGAAAACTTTCGACATAACGTATTGAATTGTGCCTCTAGGGACGTGACTAATGCACCGATCACCGCTGAATAGCCATCGTCCGTGAGTTGTTGAGTGAATAGTGATATCGGCATCACTATACATACGGTGCCCCACAAAAAGTCGGTTATCAGGTGAAATTACAAAAAGACCACTGCATCGCCGATTTTGATCATTTCTGAATACGTTGTAAAAATCGGTATTTGGAATAACTTTCTCCTATGATAAAAATATTGATCTCTTTTAGTTTCCGAGATAATCGCGAAGAACTGTTGCTACTACTGCATTGCATTCTATACATACGTATGTATATATAAATAAGCGCCGCTGAGAGACAGTCACAAGCATAATCGTCTAAAAGTGCTATGTATTTTGATAAAGTCTATTTCATTTGAAATTGGAAAAAATAATTTACCAACATCTCAAACTCTTTTAGTTTTCGTAAATCATTGCCGGATTCACATTAGAAGGATTTTTGACAATTATGATATAAAATCGTTAGCGAGGAGCGGCAGAACGCCCCCTACCCCTGTAAAAATTAGTCTCACTAATGCCGGTCTTTACACGAAACTCATTTCTATAGATTCTAAGAAACCGATTTTATGTGGGACACACTATAAATAACAAAGTTGATGTCGCTGTTATGTCATCAACTTACAGCTAATTGGCAGTTGGAAACGACGGTTTCTACTGCGAATGCTCTTGTTTTTAGTCATATTTGTATAGGCAGAATTCCATGTATTGTGCGGAAGAGATATCTATGAAAATCTAACAAATCCGATGGAGCTGAAATTTTGCAAACAGATTCAATTTACAAAAAACAATGTTTGCGAGAGGAATTTTTGGCGATACGAAAGTTAATACATTTGCAAAAAAGTGTTATATCTTTTTATATCACTTCCCGTATTTCTAAAACTTTTATGTTTTGATTAGTCTGACATTCTACGGATTATTTCACTTTGCATGGGAAAAATATGTACGCAACAGATTTTTGGCAATTCTAAAGTTCAATTAAATTTTTTTGCCAAAAAGCGCTTTACCATAGTACTATCACTCTCTACGATACCGATATTACGTCATGAAATTACAATAGTACGCAATATTTTTTCTTCAATGATTCGACATATATACAGATTTTATATCTTCTAGTAATTGCATATAAGGATCTATTCCAGTTCTTTTTATTTCATATTGTCACAAATATTCACGTGGTATAAGTATATAAGTATTCAAATATAAATGTAATATAAATATTTGAGTATTCCATAGATTTGGACTGAAATTATTTTTGGCGATGATAAAGTATAAACTTGCACCCTCTCCCCGTGAAAAACTAGTCCCATTCATACTGAGAATCAAACATTTGGGTACCAGAGGGTGACTTGGACTTTTATTTCAGCGTCATCGATTACCTGGTATATACTTACCAGTTATAAAGTTAAGTGTCGAGACGCTTTGCTCACACATCTGGAAGTCAAAGCTGATGAAAAATGTTTAACAATATATTAATTTCCAACACCTTAATCCCTTACCTGCAATTTTCACTACAATATTCCTAGGCGTCTTTAAAATAATTGCCTACAAGTCAGGACCTTTTTCGGAGAATCCAATAAGTATTGCGAATCTCTTGAAAATCTTTTGAAATTTAATGAAGTAAAACGTTCGATTTCTTTATGAATGTACATAGTTTCCTACAACACGAAGAGTCATTTTTAATTTTTTATGAGGTTTATCTATATTTTCATTATTAACTGCATGGTCCATTCATAATTTTATGTTTTTTCCTATTTCTTTACAAAAAAATGACAGTGCTGCTATTTCTGGAGATAAATATAGGTGATTATAAAGTATTTTTATAGCTATTTCATTTATTCTTTCATCTATATGTCGATTCTCGTAGTTTAAAAGATTCTAAATCTTGGTGTGGAGTTTCCACTGTCAATGGTGCTCAAATCTACGTTCTTATGAAAATACTTGAAAAAATACAAATGTCGCGAATACCATTCTTTTCGTTAATAGATAATGGAAACTGATTTTTAAATAAATATATATGTTGAAGTAATATATTGCTTTCGACAATCACCGAGAGTGATAAAAATCTCCTAAGCTATAAAACCTTACATTCTTTGATCTATAACCTGCTCCTGGTTGTTGTCCTTTTTGTAATGTGTCTATTGCAAATTGAATAATTTCATTGACTACATTTTGAATTTTTCGTCAAACATATTCTATTTCAATTTTTAGTACAAAATTTAGTTCATTAATTTTTTGTCAAACATCTTTAAATATTTTATACAATAATACATTTAGTCCAGTAGATTTCACTATTTTTTCTGAAAATACATTCTGTAAAAAATTGTAATCCTAGGTAGTAGTTAAGGAAATATGAAATTTTAAATAATAGAAAAAGTATTCAATAGCTTCATAAAATTATTGTTGCTATCAGACGGGTCAGAGATTTTTTGGAACTGTAAAAGGTAGAAGGTATAAAAATATCAAAATTTGAAACTCTGACTCGGTATAAGAAGAGCAAGAATGTCGATAACATTTACAAACAGACTTTCCGAAGTAAATTGTTTTATGTAGGTAAAGAGTGCAGTGCATGTGTATTTGAGATTTAAATGTTACGATTTTTCTTTTATGACGATTTTGTTTCCACTTCATTTCTACAGTATCGTACAGTGTAAAAAGACAAATTCAACAATGTAATTATGTATGCTAACGATATGATCTAATAAAGAAAAACAAAATACAAAAATAAAAAATCTTGAAACACTATGCGATTCCATTTTCCGTTCTCCGACCAATTTGAATTTTTGCACAGATTATTTTTTCATCCAACGTCACAATTCTATTAGATGTCTAAAAAAAATATAATGATCGAAAAATAAATCCACTCTAATATCTAGTCTATCCTGTGTCTGGTCAGTGATGATACTGTCGTGTAAAATATTTTAAAACACCAGTAATACCAATAAAGCCAGCAACGATAAAACCGATAATGCAATCCCGAATGAAAAAAAAGTCTCTATTGCAGTTTCGTCACACTTCATTTGTTCTTTCCCTGGTATGCACATACCATATGCACAGAAAGGAAACGTCTATAGTTCTTTATAGTCAAACAGTGTAAATATGCAATATCAAATTCTGAAGAATCTGAGCTATGTAATCTGAACGATTACTATACTGAAATATCCATTAACTCCTATAACCAAAATGATCAATCAACATGTAAACCAATACATAATAATTGAAGACATTTTCTTATCCCAATAAAAATAGAAAGATTATTACACACATAAAAATTATTTCGCAAGAATATGTGGTAATAGAAAGTAGAAGATGAAAGTTCAGGCTGTGCCCAATAGAAGTATATTTCCAACGTTTCATCATCATCGCACCTGGTTTCATCAAGGAGTCAAAGATACTCTGATGATAGTGTGCATCTTACAAGACTTTTAACATAATTGTCCAGCTGAACAATTAAAAAATAGTTAATTATTAATCACTGATCCAAAACATAACACAGGTACAACTATCTATTGAGCATCTTGCAAGATGCACGCCATTATCAATGCGTCTTTGACTTTCTCATTAAGCCAGATGCAATGATGACGATACGTTGAGAAAATCTTCTATTGGACATGGCTCGCATCCGAAACCCTCGAATAATTATAAGCAATCAAATAATAATTTTGGTGAAATAAAAAGTAAACACATAATAAACAAGTTCAAAAATGTGCAATAGAAATATTTTTATTCAAATAATGGTTTTTCTAGATATTTAAACAACAATATCTCAATATAATTACAATATTTTAAGAAATTTTATTAGTCCCGTTTATCTGTCGACAGAACAGTCGCTGCAGCTTTAATTGCTAAAATGAACATAGATTTAATAGCATTTGAGTAGATAAGTAACAATCGTATTTTATTAATGATAAGAAATTACCTGCATCCTGAGCATTTGAAATAAAGTGATCAACTTTGTCATGATATCGTAAAAATGTAGGTCTGATAATAACCCGATATAAGATCAATGAACCATTATTGTCCACAGGTACCATCAACCACATATAAAATAAGCACTGTAACAAATATCCAGAAATGTATAATAGTTTCATTAATATTACATTTACAATAACTTTACCTTGAAGACCCAATAAACTGGAAACCAGCATAAAATATAATCAGAGAAAAATTCAACAATTGTGAAGACTGCAAAAACGACCCAATATGTTAACCATTTTGTGTCATCTTCTTTCTTTGGACTTTCCAAAGCTTTCATAGAACAATATGCAGGATATAAAAATCCAAAAATATTACATATCAATTGTTGTCCTACTCCAAAAACTAAATAAATTCCTAAAATTACAACTGATCCTAAAAAAGAAAAAACACTTATATTATATGAAAGATATTAAAACACATAATTTGCTATGATTTATTATAAAATATTGCAAATGAATTAAAATCCTACAAAATGCAATAAAATATGTTCAAACATAAGAATGATTATAAACATTAAATTGTGTTAATCATAAATAATTTGATTGAAAAAAGGACCAATTACTCTAGTTCCTTCTAAGATAATGCTGTAATGTGAGGTCATTTATTAATGTAAAGAGTTAAATAAACCTAAATCACTGTTTGATAGATATTGTGTGTCACTTCTTTAATCCTCTTCAATATTTTAATATATATATAATAAAATCAACTAAAATGACTATTAAAATTTTTCTTATTTCTTCTAATAAATAAAAGACAGTATTTCTACATAATAAACTATGAAAATAAAAATTTTAAAATGCATTTTAATACTTTGATTTAGGTATAAGGTTGCTATTGTTGTATACCAATACATTGAATCGCCATAACCAGCGTAATCCTGAGTAATTTTCTATAGTAACAGTTAAAATCTTACTGATATCCCTTAAACCTTCATCTCCTCCGACCTCTGACCCCATTCACTCAACCCAATTATTAATTTTTTTACAAATTTTGCTTTCAGATTCAATTCTCAAGAATAAACGGATTTCATCCAACTGTCTTTGGACAAGTGTCTAATTGCATTGTGAATGCAAACGATACACTATTACACAGAGATCTACAAAATTCTGTTAAGTCCGTTACTCTGTTATAAAATATCTGATGTCTGATGAAATACAACACTATAAAAAAAATTTTTACATATTCTATATTTTGAACAAAAATTTCCAAAGTGAACAAAGATTTATACAAAAAAAAGCAACATAAGCAATTATATTTTTATAGTTATACATGTTTTGTGCACAATCATATTTTGTGCTAACACTTACATCTATCATCATATAGGAAAGTTTGAATAATTAGTAGTAAATATGGTAGTGTACTAAATCAATTTAACTGTCCTTTTTATATGACAATTTATGTTCAAAGTCCACAAGCTTGGTCATGCTATACCACTTGGTACTAGGCATTGGAATGTAATGAGCAAAATAGTAAAAATCAATACAATGTAATAATATGTAATGGAAATACTGTCTGTATAGTTTGTTCAAAGAAAGTACTTCTAGATAAATAGTTATTATTTACCATAAGATGAATGTTTTCCTCACAAAGCATTTACAACAAAATGTTTATGAATAAAAATATGTAAACTCAAATAAAAAAATTTCTTATGGTTGAATAGGAGTAAATTCATTCATATAAAATGATAGATAATCTTACCACAATTTTTCATGTTACATAGGCCGTATATTCTACTGACTTAATTAACTAAAAAAATTATTTATATTTCACACGCATTAAAGTTACCTTCTGTTAGTTATTTCTGAAGAAAAACTAATAAAATAATTGAAATAATTTGTTAATTCTAATTGTTATTTTTTATTTTATTCCAAATAAAATATGTTCAGATCCGACAATGAGTTATTTATAGCTAAGCATTATTAAGGAAGTGAATTATCATACTTCTAAAGACAATCTTTTTATCTATGACACAATCTATTTTTGTTACATAAAACTAATATAAATCAATTCATATACTTATTATTTGTATTAAAAAAAACGCAAAAAGTGATTCGATTACTTATGAATAATTACACGAGCATACCTAAAAATATGTAAGTCCTGTTGACTCCTGTTTTCTTTTCCAACATGGCAAAATATTTTGCCCAAATTTTGTTTTCGTCATATAAGGCTTTCTTTAATGAATCTTTTACTGCCGCTAGCCTCGCCATTGTGTTAAACAAAAGAACAATCGTGTGCAATAGACGTAAAGGCACCTACGTACGTTAATACAAATGACTTTTTACAAGTTCTATAATGTCTCATTTCAATTTGTGGGGAGCAAGTTAGTGTAACTTCCTTACACAAGGTGGCGCAGTTGACGACACAATTCCCAACGGTCAAGCTTTCGATAGTTGAGGATTCCCTAGGGATAAAATTCAAGGCATTCTTGGCGCTAAAAGGGTAATAAACAGTTGCCCGAGTACACGCGCTACAGCAAGACGTATAATAAAGATCTTATAATCCAAGGCTGCTAATTAGGTGCCCACGAACATTCTAGTAACACTCCCCTCACTAAAAGTTACCCTCTCCATATCTGTTTTATTTGATTGATTGAATACTACATAGAACTGCTCACATACACAGTCTCGGGTAGCTCCTAGAGTACACAGGTAGTGGGGGAACGCTATTTTCAAATTACTAGCGTCAGGGGAGCAAGTTACTATTCGTTTCTCGCGTTAGTTATATCGGCCAGCGGCTTAAAAATGCACAGGGTCAGGGGGAGGTGTGGTTGACTTCCCTTGTCACTATGCATTTCCAGACTAAAGCCGACGGAACTAACGTGAAAGGCGAATAGTAGACACTTCTGTTGTAACCAATCCACGTGTTGCCTTGCGCATCCAACCTAAACCATCATATGTAGGTTATACCTAAGTACTTATCTTATTTCAGAGATGTCTAACTTACTCCCCTCACGTTAGTAACTAAAAAACAGCGTTTCTCCACTATCTTTACTTTAGAAGCTGCTCGAGACTATATGTGAGTAGTTCTATGTAGTGTTTAATACAACAGGTAAAAATACATATAGAGAGGGGAACGACACTAGAGTGCCCACAGGCACCGATTTAGACACCGCTACCTTTCCTACTTAGGCCATCCTTACAGATTCTCACCGTTTGGTGGTGTAATTCAGCAAAAAGGACATTTCGGCGCACCTTTAACCACTTATCCTATAATATCGAATCAGACTCGTGATGAAAATTTTAAACCGAATTCAACAAATTTAACTATTATTTATTTATTCTTGACATAAATGAAATTTTACTTGCATATTATCAATTTTTAACCTGTGGAGTAAACGTGGACATAGAGTAGGTATCAAATTGTTTCTTTTTCTATTAAATTATTAATGATGAAGTAGTATCAAGCACAATTATGAAAGAAATTATGGCACAAAAGGTTAAACTTCTGTAAAAAGATAAAACATGTGAAATAATTATGTAAACACCTGTTATCGTATCAGTAATATGTATATATTAATTATACACAGATAACGATGAAGTGTTTTTAGACTATGATGTCATTCATAAAGACATTAATCTTTTGTTTGTTCTTCAAAAACTTCGTCATATTTGATTTTCCGTTAGTAATCTCTTTCTATTGGTCTATGCGTAGTGGAAAATATCTGAAAATTAAAGTACGCACTGAGTATAAAACTTGTTATCAATATGTATAAAATTTATATTAAAATCACCGAAATGTTTGCAAAGGTTTTAAAATAAAAATATAAACATAAATGTAACTCCAAAATTGTGTAACATTAACTACGCATGCGTAAAGCTGCACAATTTTATGATTGTATGCGTCTGCATTGAAGTTGTCAATTCTTAAAATTATTAAAATTGAAAATATTGTCTATAAAATTGCAACAACACTAACTCTAAATTATTCTCAAGGTTATCCAGTCTGGGTTTATGAATATAGTTTCTGAAAGAAATTTCATCATTATAAGAAAACTCCATGGTGCAATTATGAGATCGTGCTGCCGCTTGTTTGTAATAAATATCTGTACTAATTTCTTTAGATCATTGAATGAGAAAGGGAAAAAACTGCATGCGAAAGTAAAAAAATTTTTAACGTTTGAAAGCGAAACATATTTGAAACGTAATATTATAAATAAGGCAAATGCGTATATCTAACATCCAATATAAACTTTCTTTTCACGTCACTGGATTTCTAAAGCTCTATTACCATTTTCGTATCACGTTCTGCCATATCGACTTAGATTGGTAATGCATGGCACTACTGCAGCATTATGGCTAATAAGAATTACAATAAAAACCCTGATGTTTAAAATGGTAATCAGTACAGTGTTGCCGATATTAAAAATTCTTTATTCATTGAATTGAACATCATGCAATTTCATGATTTAGAATAGGGATGTTGAATTGGGAATTTGCGAGCACTCCAGAGTTTTCCTCTAGTCAAGGAGCTGCCTGAGATTGTTATGTAAGCAGTTCTACTATTCGCATTTCACGTCAGTACCATCGGCCACAGGGTTAAAAGTGCACAGGAGCAAGAGGAAATGTTCACTCACAATACTCGGACCTCGGTGTGCGCCAATAATGGCCCATGCGTCAGCAGCCGAACGCCATGAGTGTAAGAGTCTCCTTGCCCCTGTGCATTTTTAAGCTTCTGGCCGACGGTACTAACATGAATGGTGAATAGTATATAGGTAGTGTTCAATACAACAGGTCAAAGTAGGTATGGAGAGGGTAACTTTTGGTGAAGGAAGTGTCATTGGAGTGCCCGTGGGCACCAATTTAGTTACTTTTAGTACTTATTTTTACCTACCTATGTACTGAACACTACATAGAGCTATTCAGGTAATTATAAATACTTAGGCATTTATAAATTTGTTCAGGTTGAACATTAATAATGTGAGATTAAACTTTTTTGGGTTATTGGGAGAAGGTTTTGAGGTATTAGAATATTTTTTTTTTATATAAATTATTGTTACCATTAACAAAGTAAACTTAGTATTAACAACTTAGGCTTAGAATGGGGCTCTCAAACTGCCTCCCCTCAACTTCATGACTCCCGATCAGCGGTTTCCTACTATCTTTACTTCAGAACTTGCCCGAGTACTACTTTCAGTTAACAATATGTACAATATGTATAAGTAGGAGACTTCTAGGCATGTGTATTTGCAGTGGGAACTACATAAGTAAGCATGGAGAGAGTAACACTTGCCCACCAAGCCGTGAAGGGAAATAGTCTCGGTGACTCGCGAAGTTCCGGTTTGACATTTCTGTCTTGTTAGAACAACGATTGGTAGAAATGTAAATATAGTTAAACAAAGAGGGGAATAATTGCAAAATTGTTTACTTGTAGTTATGAACAAAATAGAATAATTAATTAAATGTTCAGTTACCAAGACGATAAATAAACGTATTCCAGTAATCTAGTTTTTATAAGAAATGAAAAAAAAATTTATTATATACTTGATTATTTATATTTATTTTGAAATATTAGAAAAAATTGATCAATATATGATATGAAAACAAATTTACGCACAATAGCTTGCATTCTGCCTACGCAAACATGACTATGTATACTTACTTGGATAATTAACGGTTCTCGCTTACTAGTCACCGTTGGCAAACCGTTGAATAGTAATATCGGCGTCACTATACAGGGTGTTTCTAAACTATAGCGTACAAATGATACAGCGAATACAACTCACCAAACTGAGTAAACATACCCTAGTAAAAAACGAATCCAACATTCAATAGTTTCCAAGATAAGAATAGGTTGTGTTTCCAAAAAAATGTATGGGGACCGAATCAAGAACACCGAATTATCTCGAAAAGTATCAGTGATACGAACAAACGTGTGAAACAAAAGTTATAAGGTATGAAATACCACACATCACGATAGGAGGTATTGGACTGTAACGTGACCTTGAATCGTCCTGCTAAGATCACATTCAAAGTTATAACTCTTAAATAGAACCCCGTAGTTTCTATTTCAAATTTTTGAAATCGACATTCAGACGTTTCTAAACCATAGAAATAAAATGTTTCACTTAAGTCGTTATCAAGACATCAGCATCCAACATTGCCGATTCGTCAGTAGTGATGGTGACCGACGGACAGTGCGACTGTTGTGGAAGAGTAAAGGACCGCAATATCCTTTGTTACACGATGGGTTTCCGTCTGAAAATGTGAATGGCATCGTTTATCCATCGGGTCGTGGACTCGCAGCTGAAAATACAGTCATCGCATTCATTACAATTCTTTACTCTTCCATGTATTCTTGTAGGAGTCTATAAGGCGTTTCACTCGCTCCAGCGCATTTAAAGGTTGAGTCAATACAGAGAAACTGACGCGTCACGGTTGCTCAACCGAGCATCCGTTGCTCTTCTGTCCATCGGTTAAGTCAGACAGTTCGTGGGACACTATCACTACTGACGAACCGGCAACGCTGAATGCTGATATCTCGATAACGGCTTACATGAAAAATTTCATGTCTATGGTTTGGAAACATCTGAATGTCGTATCGCTGATACTTTTCAAGATAATTCGGTGTTCTTGATTCAGTGCCCATAAATTTTTTTTAAAATAAGTCTATGTTTATCCTGGAAACTATTGAGTTTTGAACCTACGTTCACAGGGGTTGTTTCACTCAGTTTAGCGAATTGTACACATTGAAAAGAAATGATCATCCAGAAATAAATTAAAGTATGTACATAATGCCAAAGAAACATACAATCTTAATGCAATTTCTTAATTCGGTGTTAAGTAATTTCTAAGGAATAAGAAAAAATACGCGACGTACCTTTTTTACTCTTGGACATAAGTAAGCACGAAATCGTTTTTCAAGTCGTAGAAATGCTTGAAATCGAATGAAAACGTTTCCAATGTTTTCTAATATCTACTGTTGACTGAATTTTCTGATACAACGATTAGGGTTTATACAGATGAGCGATACAATACCGCGCGATTGACAAAACGGCAACGGATCATGACAAGGGGGATCAATATATGTATTTTTTTTTTTTTAATTGTGTATATTGTGTAGGATGCAATTTGCTCTGTACATGTGGTACATGTACGTAAAATCACCAGCGACACTGCCGCGAATTCGTGGCGGGATCGCGCCACTCGTGTGCATAGGCCCTTAGTCAATTGATATGATTTTCAATTCAGGACTTATTACATGCCAGACCCACTCTGCCATACAATTCGCCGCTTTCGTTCGGAGTCGCGATTACGCAGTTAAGAGAGCAAAGCGGCAATTAGAACAGCCACACGCTCCACCTCGGTTCTTCCCGGAAACATAGTAGCCGAGCCTCCACTTCCCCAGGATTTGGTAAACATAAAAAGCCGCCGCTACGTAGAAACGAGATTCGACGTCAATGTTCGTTATATCTCACTCCATCTCATTCTGTTCCGTCTGCTTTGTTCGTCACGCGGTTCAGCCAATAACAGCAACTGTTGTTTTATAGTTATTGACACGAGCATCCTGAGTGGGAAAGTCCCCTTGCCTCTGTGACTTTTTAGCTTGAGAGATTGACTCAGGACGTGAGAGGTGCACTGTATGTGCATACGTCAAATGTACGACAGTTGGAAAACATTTCTACACTCTTACAGTTATATTCAAGAAAATCAAGATGTTGGAACTTGTTTAGTATGAGAGGTAATATGTCAGCAATCTTATTGTTATCTGTGCACGCGACTAAACCGCTACACACATTATGACATCCCATACTGCAATATTGTCGTGGATGGATTGCGACTGCTTTCGCAAGATGATTTAGTAATACAGAGAACCATCTTATTGTTAATAATTTCATTACGTGGAAAATACAGTTTAATTGGGAGGTGGGGGTTTATAGCTTCCTGATGCAAATACCTCATTTTACTTGGGATTTTTCAGGGGTTTCCAGTAACACGATAAAAGAAATTTTCAAAGAAAAGATAAATGGTATTCAGTGATCTATAAATTACAATATGTAAAGTTCCGAAAAATAATTCTTTTAATAAAAAAATAATATCCAGACAAATCTATCGAAATGCTACATGACCATTTTAGACTATTACATAACGCTATTGTTACGTACGGAGAGTATTTTTCGTACGACTCTTCGGTCCCTGGTAGGAACCGACTTATGGATAACCTCTTAACCGTTCATCTAAACAATTGCACCCTTTGAAATAGAGGGTATACAAACCCACTAATTTTTACTGTCTTTGGTTACGTCGGTCTATGTCAGTTACAAAATCGGTCAAATCGATTCCAGTAAGATCAGTTAAAGTTTGCTTTCAAATCCAGGTAACCTTATAGAATCCGTGAGTCCGGTAAAGTTCTATTTGGCAATTCTTTTCGATCGTCTTCAGACCCCGTATTGCCAGTGCGTCAACACCGAATAACTTAAGTAATAACTTTATAATGATTTAAACTCATCGCGACACTAAACACTCTTGTAATCACAATTATTCAGAATATAATTGAGTTATATTGAAAACGTCGTGGTTCTCTAAGATCCATAATTATCCAAAGGTTCAAAATCCTAATTTGGCGATTGAACGTTCCCACACAGATACAATACTATTTTACCGCTTGGATTGTATCGAATGATTACAACTACATAGTCTTACAAAGCCTATTAACAATCCTAGCGACTTCCTGATTTCATATCAGGTTCGTTCGCGATAACACTTACTCCAAAACAAAAGATCACTACCACTTAGTGGCTCCCTAATTTCGCATTGGATTTATCCGCGCACCTTACTAATAAACTGATACATTACCAGGGTATAAACCCTCTGCCCGGCCTTTCGTAACACTATAATAGTTGTGACTAGCTTTTAGAATCAAGTGCTCCACTGCACGCAGATTGTCACACGTCTCTAGGCAATAAGAAAAGTGTGTCGATAAAACGCATTTGTTGAAAACAAAACACTCTTAATTCATCGAGTGAGAATTAAACATTTAACACTTTGACGAATTCGCGAAGAAGATTTACAACCACGTAGAATACGTTCAAGCATTATATCCAGATAATTGTGCAATTCGAATAAAGTGTTGCTAATGGATGGTATAGAAATTGCAATGATGACCACGTTTATTGAAACGTGTATTATTTGCAGGTAAACGTAATTTTTTGTCGCTAACATTCTAAATCGACAAAAAATATCAGGATCTAGATTCTACAAAATTTCATATGCAACAATTGGAAGATTGCAGCAAAAACCTTTTACACGTGGACGGGGATCATTAAAATACCTTAGAATATCTCCGCTGTTTTAAAACTTGTTAGCAAAGAACTTCTAGAACAAAAGTACAGGGTATTTCAAACAGTTATGCCCAGCCACCGCAGTGTAAGTCTATATCTTTCACTTCATGGAAATGGATATAGGCAAGTACTCGCAACATTCATCCTAACTTTGAAAAAAGGTTTAAAATTCGTTGTATTTGCTGTATCCTTTTTTACTCATTACGGAGGTAAACAGTCTGAAAGAAACCATTGATCGGAAATGAATAGTTTGGATATTGCTGTTGCAGTTCTCATGAGAGAGTAAACGAACACGATATCCGGTATTTTTTCTGTTCATTTCAGACTACGTACTTACCCCTTCAATGAGTACAATACGATGCAACAATAAAAAATTAGAATCCTTTTTTAAAGTTAGAATGAATTTCGCGATTACTTTCTTGCTGCGATGGTCGTGACATACTATTTACATCTCATTTTGTCACATTCTTTCTCGTTTGTATTCTCCGCTACGTGATTCGGCAGATAACAAAAAACAAAACTCGAGCATCATAAGTGGACGCTTCCCTTTGCTCTTGCTACACTTTTAGCTCGCCGGTAATCGACACAGGCGTGAGAAGCGTACCGTAAGTTAGATACCTGCACTTTCAATGATCCCACTTTTTTACACGTTTATGACCGTAGACGTCCATCGGCGTTTTTTCTTTCCCAGATTAGTAATATGATATCTAATAAATTTGTAATACACTTTTGAATATACTTATATTTTCATTATATGCATACTTCGGAAGAAATTGCGGACAGAGGGGCTACGCGCAGCAAGGATAAATTATCAATAATGTGTTTATATATTGTAGAAAATTCTATATCGCGGAAACCGAAAATGTCCGCGAGGTCATAAACGCCTTAAGAGAATTATGTGTAGCTGTACTATTACTCCATTTACTTACTTGAGGGATTTGCGAATAGAATGTTCGCAATACGGTGGACAGGACGCAAACTTGCTTCACACGCGTGACCTCCCGCGCTCACTGGACTCGATATCACTAAACTTCTTCCTCTGGGCAACGGCGAAACAGATTACTAATCAGGTCGTCCGTTTACATTCATTGGAGATTTAAACCGTCGAAATAATTCGTCGAAACGTAAAAATGCGGTGAGGGGAATTTATGAACCGTAGAGGGGGTTTTATTGAAGCTAGACAAGATACACTTGCTTTAGGGATTACACTACTTTGAGGTGTCTAAAAAGTGCAGGAAATTTTTGAACTTTTTTGCAGGTATTTTGTGAATGAAAAATCCAATTTTATGGTGTGTATATAAACGTAATTTTCAGTTCTTTATTTAAATTCTTTTAAGTCAAAAATATTCCAGAATTCGCTTGATTCTAAATTTCATTTTTTTGAACATTGATTGCTGACTGCTATTGTTAGTTGCAACTGGAACATCAGAATTAAAACATTTTTAAAGGGTGGCAAAAATTAGAAACAAAAACACTCGTTTTTCATCCGAGAAAAACCAAAAAAGTCAACTTTAATCCACTTTAGTTCCCACGTTACATTTTAGAGCGCTCTATGTAGAGTGCGTCGTTTAAATTTTAGCAAAATCGGTCATATAGTTTCAGAGACATTGTGTCAATCTATTCGGTAAACATTGATTCAAAACAACGTAAACGAAATCTTAGAGTGTTGCTTTTTGCAGGTAGCGAAAGGTTTTTTAAATGTTAAAACCAGGAAATTTAAGTTCTATGTTTTTAATAAAATTATATATTTCAACGTGCGTGCATTGTAATATGTAGGTGGATACCTACGTATTTAGATAGGAGTGAAATAGAAATTTTTAACTCATACTTACCTATACTTGCATATCTTACTATTGCATATTTAATGTATTGACTAGACAACTATAGAAATATTCTGTGTGCAGAAATGTATATAGATAATATTTACATGAAAACAAAAAAAAACATTGCTTCATATTTTCCGTTTCTTATTTGATTAATTTAATATTTATGTACCACATTAACCCTTTCACAGTTCAGTAAAAGTAGGAAATGCCCCAAGTATCTAGTAACTGAGATAAGCTCGTTTCTTGTTAAAATTAGAAGAAAGTCGTACAAGAAATGTTTAAATGTTAAACGTTAAATGTTAAATGTTAAATGTTAAATGTTAAATGTTAAATGTTAAATGTTAAATGTTTAACAACCGTCCAACGTAAGTAGAAAGAGTCGGTAATACCATCGATTGTAATAATTTCCTATAAGTTGTCGCCTAATGAAAACATGTTAAGTACAAAGATAAGGCCTGACATACAGTCATCGGTCCGCTTTTGGTCAGCTCAAACTTTTTTTCTTGTCTTTTACTTTCTATGAACTGAGGGCGGACCGAAATCGGATAGAGACCTGGCCGATAGTGTGTATCCGACCTAAAGCCTCTTCTAGTGCATTGTGTCTCATTTCTTAATGCAATATGTATTTTTGCTAGAACTACCGATTACAACGGATAAGTGTCTCTTCTTTTTCTTAGTTATTTTTTTTTCTTTGAAAAATTGATGACGGCTACGTATATGGTACCCTACAGGTGGAAATAAAATACTTCCTAGTTTTATTCAATCGAATAACAACTTCAACATTTCTTTCTCTCTCCATCACATTTCCTATTATATAATAATTATTATAGATACTCACTACGTAATATAATCCCTATGTAACATCATTATTAGTTACAATAATGATAGAATTGTATACTGTGTGTAATGGCTTAACATTACAATACATTTTTCTGCATGGTGTAACATCAATGTTACATAAAAATTTTTCCATTTAAATAAAAAATGATTGACCACGGATTTTTAATTATTATTACGGTAGCATATGGTACATATATAATATATAAACATGATACTAAGAATTAACAAGATCTATAATAGTGTGTTACGTACGGAGTTCTCGTGCGTGATTCTGTTTCTTCTTCTGGAAGCTGCATACTGCTTCAGGGGAGTCCGTTTGTATATTCAAAAAACCGTAGTGTTATTTAGTCCGTTTTTCGGGTATGTAAACGCCACTAACTTGTCCATCATCGCGTCCATTTCCAGTCAAGTCGCAACGAAAGATATATTGTGAGATCGAATTCATAGTCTCTTTCAAGTGTAATTTAACCAGTACGTACAATTACTATTGGAACTACCTCCGCATTGCTCAGTGCGTCAGAGAATGCGACTTAGAGCCTGCGACACAATACACGTAACAATTGTAACTATAGAACTTTTAATTCAGAATATATTGTAAGTTGGTTTCCTCTATTCGAGTTCAATCTTCTTTAACACGTTGCATGCCATGGGGGTCACCGATGACCCCCAACCAAACTGAATTACTATAGTTTATTCAATTAAACGTTGGTTACTTCACTCCATTCCCAAACATAAATCATTAATTCCCAAATGTTTCCCCCTCCCTACTACCAAATTCTCCCTTTCCCGAATTTTCCTAAATCCCATCAGCTGGGAAGAAGAGCAGAATTATCCTAACCACGTCAACATCAAATTTAAACCTGTACCATGTTTTTCCACCTTGGGCTCGCTATCGTCTAACTTAATAAGACATAAAACTTAAGCAACTTTGGTTTTCCTCTGGATCCGGATAACTTCCCACCCACTTTTTCATGGATATTCCTCCCATGTGCTGTGGCAACATAACAATATATATAATAATACAAAATGATACCCAATTATAAAGTATAGAACAAGTAAATAAATATTACATATTGTTAATTATTTATACACATATAAAAAATTTTATGTTTATGTAGAATATTTAACATTTGCCAAATATGTTGATGCTTAAAAATATCCCGCGATTTGTCAAAAGTATAAGAAAATGATTTATGAAGTAATATAATTGTGAGGAGTATGTATCGAACGTTTCCAACAAAGTATGATAGAATGATGTAATGATATATAAC
Source organism: Nomia melanderi (assembly GCF_051020985.1). NCBI lineage: Eukaryota > Metazoa > Arthropoda > Insecta > Hymenoptera > Halictidae > Nomia > Nomia melanderi. The sequence continues at coordinate 726,045 of NC_134999.1, read as the reverse complement.
AATAATAATAATAATAATAATAATAATAATAATAACAATAATAATAATAATAATAATAATAATAATAATAATAATAATAATAATAATAATAATAATAAATTATATAGTGTATAATAAATGAATAAATGATCAATATTGTAAGATGATATTGTAAGAGTCGTAATATATCCTTACCAGGATGTTTTGAGATCACGTAACGGTTAAATACCTTCCTTGATTCAGTTCCGATCACGTAACGGTTAAATACCGTTCTTGATTCAGTTCCGATACATTTTTTTTAAACTAAACCTATGTTTATCTCGGAAACTATTGACTTTTGGACCCATGTTCAAAGGGGTTGTTTCACTCAGTTTAGTGAGTTGTACACGCTCTATCATTTGTGTGCAAAAATTTTGTTACACGCTGTATATTTTATATCTTTTAGTAATTCCATAAAAGAATCTCTTTCAGTTCTTCGCACTTCATATCATCGCAAATATTCACCTAGAAGTATTCAAATAAAAATTTCAGTATTCCACAGATTTAGACTGAAATAATTTTTTCGAATTATAATGCAATAGCGTAGGCGGGGGAATGTCTCTACCCCTAATATTGTATTTAATGACCTTAGAAGACACCTTTTCGAAACAATGCATGATACGGCACACAGTCGTCTGATTTAGGATGCATTCCAGTGAACAAAATGTTCTAAAACAAAAAGGCGGACGTATGCAGGACGTTTTTCTGAATTACAATCACAAAGGTTTACTGAATATAACTGTGCTTCGAAAAATATTCGGACGCATCCTGATCTACAATATAATAAAATCATTTGTAAACTTGTACACACAATCGATTTCTTTAAAATTTTTTTTAACTGTTACATAACGCGATTTGTTTGTCAATATTAAAAAATATAGATAATTATTTATAAAATTGTTTCCTCGCCGATGTGTATGACCTTGAACTATGTTGTCAAGGTCATCATTTTGAACAACTTTTTCTTTTACGTGGTTTCCGTGGTACCGCTGCTTGGCCTTAGTTTTTCAGATATTCGCAAAAATATGTCCTGGAACAAGGAGTTTTCGTTCTTTTTTACAAAAAAAAAGTAACCCTTGTATGACCTTGATCTTGACACATACTGTTAAAATCATTGTTTTGTACACCCAGGACTTTAAATGTTTTGACAGTGAGTATTGGTTAAAAAGTTATGAAACATTAAAGTCTCGCATTGCGCTAAAAATTGTTGTGTTCGCTTTCATTTATTGAAGTTGTGTTCCTTACAACATGTGTATGTACTTGAACTTCATTTAGATAATAAAGAGTGGTATTAATGCGGCTAGTTCTTCCGGGGCGGGGGGAGAGAGGCATACTAATCTAGCGCGGCAACATGTATAGAAAAAACTTAATCAGAATGAAAACCTTAACAACATAGTTCAAGGTCATCCAAATCGATGAGGAATCAGTGTTGTAAATAATTATCGGGAGAATATAGTTGTGAACAATTAAAATCTTTAAGAAATTCGAAAAGAGTAAGATTTCTTATTAAAGTTTAAAACTGTCATCATTTATATGTTTACAGTAACAATATATTGTAATAATTAATGCTTTCAAATTAGCTCAAATTTCTTGGTAGAATCCATTGTAAGCAAAAAACATTGAAACTAATCCTTTAAAATTTTTATTTTGTTTATTCTGTGAGTACATTACACAATACTACATATTACTAAATAATTTTAGAGAAAGAATGTATCCGGTATTAACCGGAAACTTACAACAATTCAATGAAAAAGTATGCACAGATTTCACGATCGGCCATATAACTACAACATTAATGACTTTATCATTATCGTACATTAGGGTTTAACAACTTTTATCAGCCAGGACTTGCGAAAATGACAATTTCTCACAATCTACCCGTTTGTAATTCACATTTTAAAATAAAACCAGGCTGAATAGAAAATTAATTGGATAGATAATAGAATGAAGAAAGGACTTGTATTCAATTTTTGGTAGATAACGTTTTTATTATTCATATTGTCATGTGTTATTTCTGGATACAAAATGTCTGATAATTGAAGTTCAATTCGAAATTTACGTGTAATCCTCATTATTGCTGAAAATCTTACTTCGCATGTATAGAAAGTAGTAGAGGGAAGAAGCACTTTTAAAATTGTGGTAGCAGAACTTGGATATGCGCTTGAATATGTCAACTCACAAGTGGACACGCAATTTACATTTTGCACATTTATACGAATCGATTTAACTTTTTAATATTGTATATTAAATTTACTGATTACTTGCTGATTTACTTACATAATTTGTATTTAGGTATTAGATATGTATTCCTCTAGAATGATGTCTTGTTATTAGCCTCCGAGTGACTTACTTGCGCACATTCTTGTATGAAAATAATTTAAAATTTTTTCTGTTTGTGTCAAACATCCTGTACTTATTACTTATAATATGTACTCTAAATTCTAGAACAGGACACATATGTATAATAAATTATGATTAATGTATATTTAAATCTTTAAAAGCTACGTATTTTTTATACATTACATCAAAAGTATGTGTATTTCATTATTAATATTACGAGATATTCACTTGACTAGTTTCTTTTCAAATTATTTTGGTTCTCTGTATATATATGTATATAACTTCGCAGTGCGTGCAAGAGGAGTGTCAAATGTGCACGCTATTTTGACAGTAAATAAATCTTTCTTTTCATAACATTGAAAGCATCGGTGACCATAGTTGGTAAATTTGTATAAAATGGAATCTAGTAAATCAGAATCAACTCCGAAACAAGCTATGGTGTATATTTGTGGAGGTACAGTAAAATGCAACTAACCTCTTCTAACCTCACTTCTATATTCATACATATGCAAATGTTTTATTTTAAAGTTAATTATTGTTTACATGATTCGAACGTTATAATTAATATGATTTTTAAATATATAAAGAAAAATTTTAATCTTGTGTCTTATTACTGCAAAAATTAATCTCATTATTACAAAATTGTTGATAACTACTTTCCCAAATAGTATTTATATAATTTTCAATATTTCTTATGAATTAGAAGTATTTTAAATCAAATTTTCGATTGTATTGTAATTGTTACTTTAGTATAAGCAATTTATTTGTCAAATTTAATTTTCTTCTCAGTCATAATTTGTATTAAAATTTAGTCAACTACCATGAAATTAAATATAACAGGCTGAGCTTTCTCATTTTTTAGTTCAAATTGCACAGTTTCACTTTTTGTCATTTATTCTTTTTTCCTTTCTTTTTTATCTATTATTTTTTTAAGCATATTAATTGTCATAGTGCAACATAATAAGAGAAGTAATATGTTTGAAGTTATATTGTCAAAGCCTTTTCTAGTAATATGCAATACTTGATTAATATCTATTCTTCGTATTAGATTTTTTTACCTTAATTTTTAAGATATTCTTTTTAATCAAATATCAATCAAAAATCGTGTGTTTATAATAAAAAAAATATAATTAAAATAAAGCACATTACGTATTCTTTCTTGTTTGTTCATCCATTTAATTGAAATTAATATTCTACTTGAAATTAATATTCTAGAATATTTAATTGTTACTCTTTAATATGAGTTGTTTTAATACAGTTTGGAATTTATTTGATCCTTAAGTATTACAATATACATGTATATTATTGTTTTTATATTTCTTTTTGGTGCTAAGATCTTTCTACTTTACTAGCACTCTATTATTTTTTTCCTTAACATGCCTTTATTTCATAATAAGCTTATCATATTTTATTAATAATATATGATTTAAATTTCTTTTCAAATTATGTATTTTATAAACTTTAATTTAGTTATGAGTTAGAATAATGAATTAATAGCAATCTATTCTATTATAAGAAAAAGAATAAGTTTGAAAATAATTATTATTTGCAACTGTTGTCCTAACACCTATGATACAATATGAATACACAAATATATGGATTATAAAATTACTTCAATGATATTAAAAATTCATAATATTACATAAATTAAATCTTAAATCTGTTATCATTTTAATCAGTTCAATCTACTGACAATGTAAAGTAAATTAAAAAATTAAAATGCATTTGACTATAAATATTTTTAAATTATTATTTATTTAACATTACTTTTTATATCTTGTGTTTTTGAGTTAATGATTATTGTTTTGTAAAGCGTTTTCATTCTTTTTATAAGAAATGTTAACTAATTTATTGTTTATCACTGTCACGAATTTATTATTTATATGCATGAATATTCTATAAGAGAATAAATAATTAAAATATTATGTAGAGTGATTCACATAACTGTTACAAACCATATCCTTTCTGTAATTCAAGTTAGAAAAAAATGTTACAGGACAACAATGAATAGTATAACGTTCTGCATATATTTACACTTACAGATTTTTCATATATGCAGTAATGCACATACATTAGGCAGTCACACTATTTTTTTAAACTGGAATCTACCTTCTTCGGGTGAATTGAATCCCCCCTTTACTTTGCATAAAAAAATATTACTTTATTGTAGTTCAGAAATGATCATTCTGAAAGATATTTTACAATACTTCTACATATTATGCAAATATTTCTTATGCCACTTCTTTGTTATCTATACAAATAGTTTTTATAATACTTCACCTGATTTGAAACATTTAGATTTTATTTTTATGGAGTTTCTTGAAAAATAAGCTATATTTGTATCCTTTAAGTTTTGTAAAGGACATAAAAGTATAATTACCAGAAGATTGTGAAGTAATAACAAAAAACCAACTTAATGTTGTTATGAAAACAATTAAAAAACATTGTATGAAATATTTAGAGTACAAAGGAAAAGTGTTAAAGCACCTTTTCTAATAAAAATGTTTCTTCAAAATAACTTGTAAGGTAATCATTTTTTTACCATGTTACTCTAATAGGCTTTTATGTAAAATAAAGAGAGGATTCTATTCATTCAGAGAAAGTGGTACCCAGGTTTTAATTAAAAAAAAACATGTAACTGCTGAATGCACGTTCACGATTGTACACATGAAAAATTTATGAGTGTGAATATAAGCAGAACGCTCTATCATTCATTTTTGTCCTGTAACGTTTGTTTCCAACTTCAACTAAAAGGAAGATATGTCTAGTAACAGTTGCATGAATCCTACATAGAATGTAAGGGTACGCATAGTAAATGGAACAAACTGTAACATTGTTTCTGTTAAAGTTAAAAAAAATCATAAAAGAAAGCTTTGTACTATTTGTCACGCTCTATTATACTCCAATATCAGTTTTTTTATAAATGCATTGGTATGGTTGCAAAGTGCAATTGCAGTGGACCAAACAATTAATATTTTTCAAAATATTTTCTTTGAATATTTACTAAAAGCATGCTATTAATAAATAAGGTAATAAGGTAGTGATGAATTTTACATGGTATGTGCATAACACTGATTATTCAAAGTAGAATATCTCAAAAAATATTCAGTGAAATATACGTGTTTAAATATATATTAAGCATAGAATATGTATTTTTACAGAGTGCCATCACGATAATGAAATACGTCCTAGAGATCCAATTCGATGCAGGGAATGTGGTTATCGAATTATGTACAAGAAACGTACTAAAAGGCGTATCCTTTTTCATACAAATTTTAACTAATATAAGAAGTTTATGTGAGTAATAAAGTACAATATTGATTTAATTAATATATAAATAAACAGTAAAATGATCTCTTTATTGAAACGAAATTAGATTAAACATATTTTGTAAAAAATACTTTGTTTTCATGTGATATGAATTGTAAGTTCAAAATTTATATAATGAATTAAGTTTAGTAATTGAACAAAGGATTTGAGAAATTTGTTTAAACTAAATATATATAAAATTTTATTTACAGTTTTTCTTTAGAACATATGAGATTTTTAGTTTCTTGGTATTTTTAACAAATTCAATAGAAACTTAAAATGTTTTCAAATTTTATTGAATATGATGTTACAGGAAAACAAAAGTACTTTCTTACTAACATAATATTCGATTAAGCTTAATTTAGCTGGATAGTAAGTTTATAGTACACTTTAAAATTTGTTGCTCAAGCAATATTTTTGTTTTCTTTATTATGATGATAATATTTCATAATTAATTGTATTTCATTTATTAGTAGAATAACTATGATGTTATGTATTCTAATAGAATTGTTAATATAGGACTGTAATTAAACCCATCAGTGAATTTGAAAAACCTCGTAAATGGGAAGACATTAATGATCTTTAAACTTTTCAGGGTTTCATGAAATTTAGTGAACTGAATTTTATATGATTTTCTGTAGAGCCTAAAATTTCTTTGGATTCAATATTCCTATTAATACTTTTCTTCTACCACCATTGGTATAATTATACTACAATGTGATCAAATTTTAAAATACGTTGCATTCTATCCAGCTAAAATACATATGAATAATTATAGTAATTATGAATCAATCGTTTTCCTTAATAATGTTTAGTTGTCGTATTTGATGCACGGTGAAGTTACTATATGAAATATGATAAATATATAATGTTTAAGAATATAAATTATGATAATATAGTTTAATGTAAAAATCAAAGGTCACGATTTTTAATAAAAAAATACACAATGTTATTGTAAATTGAATATTTATTCCCATCCCACATTATTCATAAAGTTGTACTTTTATGTTTGCAATACTACCTTAGAAAATTATAACAATTTTTGTTCAAATATATTTCATAGCTCTACAAACTTTAAATTGTTTCCTTCTTTCACATTTTTCACCAAAATTCGGTCGATTAATGCAGATCATATAATATAAAACATTTTAAGCAATATATGTTTTTTATTTACAATAAATAAATTACATTTTTTATCAGTAGTTCAACAGAGTCACAGAATTAGGAAGAAAAGTGACAGTGACGCTATTAAAGTATTGGCATTCTCACATTTAATAAGAGCCAATCTTCTTAATGGTTCTCTATATACTTTAAAAAATCCTACTCCGGTCCCATTATCCGATATTTATAAACTGTTACTTCGAGCTTAAAGTTTAAATTTTCAGTAATATACTTTATAATCCTGAAATACATTAGTAATCGAACAATTCATTACAAAAGCATATAATGAACTGTTATATAAACATAACTTGTGTAATATATCTGAAAATACGTTTTCAAAATTTGAATTATACTATATATTATAGAAACAAACTATAATTCTGTCAGTTGATTATGATACTGTCTTAATATTTATTATAAAACTTGGGTCAATAAAAATATATGGACCGTTTCAGAAATTATTTTTGAAATTAACTGATATTTAATTTTGGAAGCATTTTTTCAAAGAACACAATTCCATAGAAAATAATTCTTATATTGTGTATTCAATCTTGTTCATTCTTAAGATTTCTAATACTGAGTTTGGAAAGAGCCAAGCCAACTTCTTACATAAAATTTAAGTATGATAAATATTCAAGACAAAGCATTTTAGCACTGACAATAACTCATTCTCTTATTTTTCTATTTTAATAAAAGTATTATTAAAATGAAATGTAATGCAACATCAATTGTTTAATTGAACATTTTTATAAACATGTAATTTCATCAAATTTTTGTTCACATAAAATCATAAACTAAATTTATTCGATGCAATAAAAAGAACTACAAGAATAATTTTGGAGATGATTTTATAATTCCCTATAGACTATTCATAGGGACATTATAAATCAATTTTTCTTATTAAATAATAATGTTTTTTTGTATAAGTCACATAATATTTTCACACTTTTAAAACTTTTGTGTAAGATTACTTAAAATTCTAATGGAAGACAATTGTATACGTTTTACAAAAATTTTTTTCAATTTGTAAATTTTATAAAGTAATATATTATCTATATGTATATGTAAGTCATACTTTTGAATATACTAGATAAATATTTTGTATGTTTTACGCAAAATGTAAATTATAGCAATGAAATGTTTACTTTTATTTTAATTATTAATGTTTCATTTAGAATATATCTGATAAGAGTATGAGTTACTCTAGATGAAAAATGCTTTGTATATTAAAGAGTGTTGCATATCAATTACTTTTCAATTTTTTCATTGTTTTTTTTTCTATTTAGTTTCCCATTAATGAATAATTTAATTAAACATATAAACAAAATGTAGATATTACAATTTTTTATATTAGTTTTTCATTCATTGTAACTGAAAGTATTTATACGTAAACATGTATGTAATGTTATTTCTAAAAATATATTTGATCAGGTAAATGTAACATGCAAACCATTTGTGATGTTGTGTGTTATTAAGTAAATTTGCACTCAAATATTATATAAATTTACTTTATACTAAATTGTTTGTCCTATTGTAGAATACAAATAATAAAAAGAATTTATATCTATTGTTCCTAGATCTAAGTCAATAGATTTGATATGTAAATTATATTTTGTTATATATGTTCATGAAAGTATGCAATACTCGTAGAAAAATCAAATGTTTCCAAAATATGTCCGGAAAGAACTATCTTAATACATAATTACATATTAAATAGTGAAGACACATATTGTACGAAATATGGCTTTAGCTGCATTCCAAAATATTTTCCTTCATGGAATTCTTTCTTCTAATCGTACCTTATGAAATATTAATTTCAATGTAAAAGTTATTTTTGTTTGTTTCGTCATTTTTTTCAAAATACAGATATTGTTGGCTTGGCCACTCTGGACATACACACGTGCACACTTTGGAAATTCATACATAGTTCTTTTACCGGTGTTAATAGCATTAGAATATACACTAAATGCTATATTAACCTGTTAACCGGAGAAGACGAATTGCTTCGTCCTTTGTATTTATTTATACGATTAACTTTAACTATTTCTTATTTTCTCATCTATTTGCCAGAAAATTTTCTTCCTAGTGTTATCATATCTCAGGTAGCATGAATTATAATAATATATACGTGTATTATAGAGTAAATTACCTCAAATTTATTTTATTTATATTTAATTGTGCTTATACGGGTATTGATGGCCGAAATGTCACCCGGGTAACAGGTTAAGCTATACTATACTGATAATGTTTGGCGACAATCACTTCAACTGGACCTCAATGTAGGTATATGATTGTGCGGTCTTTCTATTCATCTACTATTTTTATCTCAAGCACATCTAGGTACAAATTATGATAATCGAAACCTGATTATACAATAGGAAAGACAAGTCGTGCTCAAGTGAGATGTTAAAAACTGGGTGCTCTATATTGTATAGATGATTAATAATATGATACAGTAGTTGTCTATTGTGGAAGGTATGTTTCTTCTTAAATGTTTTAGAGGAGACCAGGAAATCGGTTATCCAGTACAATTTACAAGTCTATTATGTCAATCAAATTAAAGACTTTACCAAAAAGTATATTGTTTCGTACCAATCTTTAAACAAAGTGAAAAATTACTTATGTAAATTGTGGTATGAATAAATACTTATTCTATACTCTCATTTTTATTCTGAAATTTTCAGTTTAGTTCAATTTATATATACAAATTTATATTTATATTTACAAATTTCTGCTATTTGTGGCACTGTTTTTATTACAAAATTTATTATCCCTCAACTGCTTATACATACAGCAATATTGTCAAAAGTTAACAAAACTTTGGCATAGGTATACAATAATAGAAAAATATTAATTTAGTAGTAAAAAAGTTAAAATCATTCTCTGTAATACAATTACTACAATTTCAAGAAATTTTCTTTTAAATGTCTATATTAGATTTTTATAAATGATATGAAACAATTGTTTTAATTTATAACAATTACTATCATCTATGAGTAACTTAAAGCTGTGAATGATGAACTACATATTTATATTTAATCACTGTCAAAAAAAAGATCGAGAAGTTTTATTTAATTTGGTTTTTGAAAAGTTTAAATATACATAAATTCTAAAAAGATGGATAAGAAGATAAGAAGACAGATAAAATTAACAAAACCGAATAACCGATTCTGTTCTCATTATAGATTTCTTAAAATTATAATAAAGACTAAAATTATTCCATTATACTATACATAAATATGTACAAACATATCATTTCTTATCTCAACAATAATTTTTGCAATTACTTTTACTAATATTATACATTTATGCAGGATAAGTTATGTAAGAATGAAATTATAAATGTTTATTGTTTATTAAACAATTTGCTTACAATTTTTTAAAATATGAAAACTCCAATTTTATTTATATAATATTATAACTTTCTTTTCTCAATTTTGTATTTATTATATTTATCAATTTAATAGAAACTACATTTTCTTTTATTATAAGAAGAAAAAGGATAAAGATGTACATACAAATGTTGTGCGCTATCAAATATTATGAAACATTTTAATAATAAAACCTCTTGAAAATTGTATTTAAAAAATGCAAATCATAGAAAAGTTTCCATTCTGAAATAAAATTGTATACAAATTAGCCATTGTAAAATAGAAAGATTAATTAATTAATATATATTGAAATCTAAACGTATATGATTTCAACAAATTTATAATTCTGGCACCCAAAGGAAAATAATCATGAGTGACAAAATAACTATTTTAAATCATTTGTAAATTCAATCGTAACTAACTTATCCTTCCATTCGCTCACTCTCTCTTTCTTTTTCTCTCTTTCATTTATTCACACACGCACACATACACGCGCGCGAGCTTCTGCATCGCACCATGCGTTTGTTTATTCTATGTGTATGTGTATATGCTTCATGTAACAATTGCAGTGATAGTATATTTGCAATATTAGAATACTTTTCAATATTGAACGCAACAGTTGCATTTTAAATACAGAATCACATGCCAGTCCATTACACCTCATGCTGATACAAGACTATTGTATATAAATATTTTATTAGGTATGAGAACTATGTTTTCATAAGTTATATTTCATCACTTTTCGAAGGAAAGCTTACTTTATTTTTAAAATATGATCAGAATTTGTCAAGGAAGAAACGTTTTATGATATATTATTTCTTTCATAGTATATTTTAAACAAATTATGGAATTCTGATGGTTTTCTAAGCCATTTTTTATATGAATCATACAAATAAGCAATACCATTATGGTACGTACTACAGTATGCATACAGCAATTTTTATTTTACTTTAATTTATTATTATATTTAATATTTAACATTCAACTATTTGCTAACCATTTTTCATGCAAGAAGATTATACCAAATTGAAAATTTTTGTGAGAACATATAAGAAAACTAACTAGTATTAAAAGTTATATTTTATATTGGGTAATTTTTCTAATGAATTATTTGTTTTTTATCATAGTTCCGTAATGACTAAATGGCAAATGAAAGTTAGATGAATATAATGAATGTTGAATAAATTAGAATCATCATATACAAAAATAATTTATTTAAGAGAACAAAATAAACATTCTAATATTTACTAGATAAAATAAAACATTAAATAAAATTCAAGTCTTATATTGTCTGATAATATTAATCAAATAAATGATTAAAAATTAGATGATTGATTGAAGAATTAAATTGGAGAAGTTTTTCATTTTTTGCACATATACAATTAATAATTTTCTTTAATTGTTTTAGCTGAATTTGGAAGCAAATTATTTTATTAAAAAAAATAGAAAGAAAATAGAAAGCTTGGAAAAGTGTGTGTTGTACTTGATAATTTACAAATTTCAAGAAGGCATTAATGTTACAATTTGTACAAAAAATATTATTAAAGATTTTGATAGTAATGTAAATACCAAATACATGTGACAAATTTCATTTAAAGAATTTTGTTCTGCTGATGTTAATTTTAAGGATAATCCCCAATGTCAATGACCATTTAAAGTCGATGCTGACATTTTAAGTAATTGATTTAAGAAAATGCACACTAAACCTTATAAGCATTAACGATACAATTAAATGTTCATCCAACAACAATTTTGGATCATTTACATCACTTCAATATAGTTTGAAAACTGTATGTATGACTGTTTAGCTGATTGGGTGATAGCTTGCATTTTCTTGTTAAATCATTACAAAAATGATAATTTTTCAAATGGGATTGTGACCAGTAATGGGAAGTAAAACATGTAGAAAAATATAATGAGGAAAAGACATTGGTCCAGTAAAGGTGAAATACCTTGAATTTTAGAGATTCTAGAGTAGATTTTACAATTTATTAAGGTGTTTCAAAAAGGTGAATCTATAAATGCAAATTTAAGTACTAATAAATTTGAAGAGGAAATCTATCATAAGATAATGCTAACTTCAATGAGATGTTTTAAACTACAGGATATCATACTTGCTTTGTTTAAATAAATTTGTTGAATAGATTGTCAAAAATGGTTTAAATGTAAAAATATTATGCACTTTTTGGGAAGTGCAAATCTGTGTTACAGAACTCTTTAAAGAAAGTCAACAAAATTTTACAAAATTGGTATTGATAAATTGATAGACAAATAGTAAAATCTCATAAATTGTGAAGGAAATAATATTATTGATTAAATAAACTGTTAATATATAAAAATTATAATTTTTACTTTAATGTTGAAAAGAAAATATTTTCCCATCAATACAATATTTTATTGAAAAGTCTGAAGGGGAAACAGTGATCCAACTCGAAAGAAATACACTATACTTTCTATTAATCTAATTATTATACATTCTTCACTAAAAAAGAATGTTTATATAATCAAAAAGAGAAGAATAGTCAAACTGAAAGCAGGGACATTATAGTAAGTCAACAATTGAGAACATGCATTTTATCACTCCACTTTCCCAACTTCCTTTTTATATCTATTGTAAAATGACAACATGTTTACCAGAGGATCCTCTATATTACATACCCTGATAAATCTGATTTTGTATTATTCCTTTCTGGCTTAGAAAAACGAGGATCCAATAAAGCTTCCAAGGCTCTCACATCTTTATTAACCTCAATATCTTCAGCAACCTATAATGAGTTTTCTGTTCTTTCTTTTTTCGCCTATTAACTGTGTATTAAGAATAAAAGATTTCTCAACGCCACTCCAGGTGATGTTATTAAAAGTATGAAGAGCTAGTCAGGTGAAATATTTCAAAAATGATAAAAAATAATGTGCAAATTGTTATCATCAGAAATATGTTCATTAACAAGTCCTCTATCAATAAGATAGTTGTCCGGTCCAATGTCCATGTAAAGAAAACAGGAATTTGTCACTCAATTTAACAATGCTATTTGTAGAAACAGTACAGTTATCGAGGGTGTCGAGGACCACAGATTGGCCCAAACAAAGGCTAAAAGAGTTCGATCACATTTCTCCTCCCTTAATAATCTTTCAGGCCTGAACAGTTTCCAGCTATTATCAATCTACGTACACCGCTGGAACATGTTCCTGGATTGTTTAGTGACTCTTTTCTTGAAAAATTAGCGATAAACGCTGCTAAAACCGTTCTTCACCAGGAAAGATACATATCAGATTATACTATTATTAAAATAGTGCAAAAGAAAGTAACATCTATGGATATAAAACATTTCAAATTATTAAAAATTGAATATAAAATGAACTATAGACATATAGAATAATCCCCACTGGTTTAATTTGTTAAAGGGTATATAATGAAAACTAAATATGTAATTTTTATAAAATGAAATATTATTTTAGCACTAAATAAAATGAGTCTTGTAAATATTTTGTAGTGTACTGTAAGAAATATATTTAATTTTCTAATTTTAATACGTTCAACTTTAATATTATTTTTCTTGTAAATATTTCTAACAGATAAAGAAACATTCATATCTAATTAATGTATGTAAGAACTTTTAGAATAAAACTGAAAGAATAAAACCCACATCGTATTAAATATTTTGTCAAAAAGCGTATAAAAACATCCGGAATCAATGATATATTTTAATGCGAAGCTTTTATAAATATGTGATATAACTCGAGTTTGTTTTTGAATTTATCTAAGAACTTGTCTATACATATATTGTAGATATATTGGTATCAAATATATATGTATCATTTTTTCAAAAACATGAGCAACAGTGAAGAGACTATTGTCCTGAAGGTTATAACAGTATAAACAACGCACACGAAAATAGAAATTTTTGTTCTGCACTATCAATCTGTTAGAATATTCGCTTTACTCCATAATTATATTTACATATGTATTCCAAAAATTGAAAGAAATTTAACAACTAATTTACAATATCATTCAAGAAAATAAGGTATTTCATAACTGAATTAATTTTAAAAAGATTACAAGTACAATACAATACAAAATAAATTTTCAACTGTTTCATTTGAAATACTAAATACAAAATACATTACACCTACATTAGATTTCACTTATTTTAGTATTTTCATATTACCTAGTAATATTTGAGAAGTATATACACTATTCTGTTGAAATATATATGTATTTTTACGAGATATTGTATAACGAAGTGTTAAGTTTTACTCTTTAAAAGGAAAAGTAAACATGAAAATTGTATCTGTTTGAAATAAACAAAGAAAATTTATTTAATGAAAATAATTAATTTTGTCACTATATATTATTATGATTTTACAATCCATTGAAAAACTTTCTTTTTATATTAGCTTTGATTAAAAACTAAACAATTGATTTTAAAACATTATTCTGTCAATAGAATTTTGTTTTCCCTTTTTTTGTGATAAAGTAAATGTTAAGGAAATGTGTTTAAAATAGAAAAATTTATTCTCTATTAGAATTTTTGATCCAAGTTATATCATGTTTTTTTAAAATTAATTTTACAATGTTTGCTGTTTGAACATGTTAAGTCTTTGTCTTTTAATATGTATGAAATCAGTAAATATATATATATATATATATATATTTCTTATAATGTTTCATATTCTAAGTAGTAATTCAGTTTTTTTACTGTTGAAAATAACGTTTGTTGATAATATTAGATTATAACATATGAAATATCCAATTTTCGTTTAGCAGTGTTTTAAATTCTGTTTTATAAAAAAGATATTAAAATTGTTGCAAATACTTTACACGTAGGCTCAATGGCAGATTTTTCATTGTCAGATCCGGCTTTTAGTTCTTTTATTTGTGAATTTAGCTTTACATTTTTATGGTTCTCTTTTCAACATAAATCAACGTTGATTATTGGATGCTCTTTTAATTAAAACTCTCTGACTTGAACCCAGGACAAGATGAGCTATAAGTAGGCCCATCGAGAATTTCTTTATTAAAATTGCAGATGTTGTACGTTTTCAACCGTTGCAGAATTTTGGTCGTCAAATAAAACAATTCTTACAGTAGTTTCCATATTTGACAAATACATCATCTTGTAAATATTTCCGGCAATAAATTGTTTAACTTTTAATTTTTTACATCTAGGCCAAAGTTCATTCCATCGACGCGACTTAAATCGAAATCTGCTCCAGTAATAAAACTGTAAAAACTCCACCCTCAGAAAAGTATTGTATCTATCAAGTGAACATTTCGGAACATTTCGTCCTGTCGTTTCGCATTTAAGCATCAACTAATGAACATTCAGGTTCGCCAATTAACCTCGGCCAGAAACACAGTCGCATCGATTTCATTTTCCTACGCAATAATAAATTTTAACATTCTATGAGCCAGATACTGTTCTGCGATTGGATTATACAGGTAAAACACTCAGTGGTTTGGCTGTGGGTTCTTCAGGCACTCAACGAAACGCAGCAAGACAACCTGCAAAAGTAGTATTCATTCCTCCGCATGGCAACTCTGATGCAGACCTTATGGATGCACTGTCCAGATTTCGACGAATGGTCCCTTAGAAGTAATTTTACAGCCATAAATCGCCACACATATTTGGTTTCTACGGTAATCAAATTGTCTTCTTGAACACAATCACGGATCACGCGTGTAGGATTTTGTTGAACGGTCTTCCTATCTCAAAAAGAAAAGAGGAGTTGTAAATTTTGTTGACTATTTTCTATAGGTGATCTATAGGTGCTTAAAATATCTCTACTGCATTTAGTAATGATACAGTCAATGGACGTAGAATTCGCCGATGGTACGAAATCTTCAAGCCACAGATGGAAACTTTAAAAATAAACCACGTGGAAAAGTATAGTTTAAGAAAATCCTCAAACAATGGTTAGAGTCTCACGATAGTTGCAAACTGGATTCTGTACGATAATAAACGACGTTCTGTTCAATACTTGAATATGGATGAAAACCCACGAAACCGCATATGTCACAAAGAACGATGCAAAAGCTGAAACTTTTAAATTGTTAAACTCTACCTCGTTCTTCTTACTTGCCGGATCTGTTGTTGACTTGGATTTCCACTTTTTTAAATACCTAAATCAATTTTCTGATAAAAGAAACCTGTAAGAATCAATGAAATGTTGAAGATGCCGTTGAAGAATTTATTAACTCCAAAATGTCGGATTTCTATAAAAATGGAGTTCAAAAACTAGAAATTTGTTGGAAAAAATGTGTAGAATCTAATGGTTGCTATTTTAATGAAAAATATTTATTACTAAAAAAGTTGTTTTCATTTAAAGTTAATCCTAAAAATCGGACATTTCATATGTTACAAACTAATAACATTTAGCATATATTACAATGATATACATATTTCTTCAATAGAGTTTGTTGTAATTCTATTCTATGTTTTCAGTTCTCAAAAGATTCTCAATTATAATAACAAATGTTCTACATAACCATCGACAATATTCTTCGTAAAATTTCCTTCGAAATGTGATGATAATTCTCTTATAATTTAAGACTATTTTATTGGTACGGCAACAAATTCATTCAAACAATTTCACCGCTGGTCTCCTTGTTCTTTTTATTATTTTGGCACTACGTGTCTTCAGTTTTTTGTCTACTGTGATCTTCCTTGACTATAGATTCCTCCATGATTTTTTTCTGAGTATTTTCTTTCTCCATACACTTATCCGCACCTCTATCCCTGTGTATATTTGTACTAGAATCCGATTCAATATTATGTTCAACAAAACAATGTACTTGAAATTCGTTCATAGTACGCATAGACACCGTGCAAATTTGGCACTTGTATGGTTGTATGCTTTCCTCTGGTCTTACGTCGTCTATGGAAAACGTAGGATCATTTTGTCTTTCATGCCCTTGCTGATTAAATTGAGGATTTCTAAGGAGAACATCAGACTTTGGATCTTCGTTGGTGATTGGCACATGATATGATCGAGACATGTCTGCGTCTGTGGTCACTTTCACAGGACATGAATGCATTATATGTTGGGGTATAGGTTCACCTTCATCCGAGGAAGTTTCACCTCCGCTAATTGCTTGACTCGGAATCGCTTCGGAATCCCACTGTCCAATTTTACTAGGATCTTTCTCGCAAAGTCTTTGAGCCAGCATCTATTAAAAGAGACGAATCACTTAGAATGTTATTTTATTTTATTTTATTTTATTTTATTTCATTTTATCTTATTTTATTTAGTTTATATTTTAAAACTTTATGCGGTATAGGTTTAATATTTACATTTGTTCAAAATTATTACGAACAATGCTCGTTTCGATGGGTATGGGGTTTATAACTATTTGTGTAAACTTCAATGATTTGAATAATTTCGATGCAATAGATCTGATTTATATTACACAAGACAAATGTTTTGAATCTTTATTTATCTCTACGTGAAATCATCGTGTTTTTCCCTACTTTGTTTCTTTTAAAAAGATACCGATACATAGCAAACTTTTTGTATTCGTAAGTGTGCATAATTTTGAGAAATTCTCAAGCTCGACATTTTCTTCGCCTAGACAGGAAATCATATTTATTGTGCGTGTCTACACGCGAGGACATGACAAATGACGTTCTCTCCTTGAACGAAAATCTCCTATTTCAAATATTTTAAGATAAATTATAATATCTTAGGAAATGCTCGAATACATTATATACCTGAAGACTAGTAAGACTATTATCACAGTCGGTAGTATCAATGTCGTTCAAATTGACGCCAGACCTTTCCATTTCTGCATACGTTCCAAATGGTAATTTTCCTAAACATTCTAACTTCATAATATGCATCTTGCTTCGAAGATGTTTCGCCAAGTGGCCGTGTATTCTGAACGCTATTTTACAGTCAGTACATTTGAATGGTCTAGGATTGCTAGTCGTTGCAGCCCCGAAAGTAGAAGTCATACTGACCTGCAATGAACCGAGTAATTATACAATTGTGAATCCAAATAATTTTCTGAATGTAAAAACTATATCAGAACCGTAACATTCTTTTTCTGTATAATTAATTGTCTTATAATTAATCAGGATATTCAATTTCTTCCTTTACATTTATTTTCAAACGGTCAGTTATTAACATTACTAAACCAGTATATTATGTTCAATATAACGAATAAAATTATCACGAAATAATTACATGTACCAGCCAGTATTTTTTGGATTCACTATACATACAAATTAAGCCTTGGAAAGAACGTACTTAAGATTAGAAGCATTTCTATGGTCTTTTTCTGCTTATTAATTTATAATACTTAGACGTGCTGGTAAGCTATCATTCATTGTAAAATGTTTAATGAAAATTACTTAACATGTGTAATTAGCCGGATAGGGAAGTCAAAAATGTACTTTCATTGGTATTATATTATTGGATAGTTCAAAAAGGATAAATATTTATTACCAAGCTTAAACCGTCTTTTCTTTGACAGAGCGATACTGACAGAGGAATATAACCAATGACCCGTTATCCAGATTACTCGTGTCTGCTCTTTTTGAAGTGTTCCAAGTTAAAGGCTCGATAAAAATAATTACTTTCCCCTTTGACAGCTATGACTATTTATTTTTTCGTTTACATACATTTTAGATCGAAGTACTTCTAAAAAATAAATTTATCTTTTAATTAAAACATGCAATTACTTTAAGAAAAAACAGTAAGTCGAGAGTACGGCTTGGATTTGTGTTAAAAGAATTTATAGTAATTTCTTCGTCAGATGCTGAATTATTATCCTTACAACATATTTTGAAATGAACTTAATAATTTCGAATATAATACATAAGGTACTTATTTGCACCTTTAATTGCGAGAGTTACAACTTTTTAAATTTATATATTATTTTGTTCGCTATATAAATACTTGAGATTATGTTATACCTCTACTTATTAAAAAATATAAGAATTTAAAGTGTAAGCCTTAAAGTGTATTTTCATGTAAAAAAGGTAAAAAATGTCCAGCCTTAATCTCACCTTATACAAAAATTTGAACAAATTCGATGCAATTGTTTATGATAATATATCGTTACTGCAAACATTGAAATATAATTGTGATAATTTTAAGATGTTAAAAAATTCGTGCTTTTCAATTGAAAAATCCGAAAATAAGTAATTATCTCTAATTAGTTAATTTTATAAGGTCAAGGAACTTGGTACAGAATATTTTGTTTTATGAAGTATTGAATAAGTCTTGAATTTTATTCGAAGGCATTTTGACTTCCTTATCTGAATGTACTTGTTTTACTTGTTTTAATTTTCTGAAAATATCTGAAAACTGAAAACGTTCTCGTTTCTATCTTTAACAGTACTATCTTAATAGAGTTGGAAAGTATTGAAAGCATACGTTAATATAATAATTTCAAGTAAAATTATATTTGTAGATTACCTTATTATGGTGAGAAACAGATCTTTCATGTTTTGTCAAGTGACCTTTGGTTCGGAAAGAAACCGCGCAACTTTCACATCTAAATGGTCTCTCGAAATAATGAATGTTGATATGCAACCGTAACTGACTAGGTTTGCTGAACACCTTGTTACAAATGCCGCAGACGCTTCTTCCATCCTCAGTGACACTGTAACTACATTCGGTAGACTCAGTTCTTTTAATGAAAATTATTTTGACATTCAACAAAAAAAGATAATAAATAAGAACCGTATTAATACTTTGTCGAAGCTGTTTGTGTGGAAAAGCGAGATTCAAATTTAAGTTACGATGCAGTACTCTCTCTATAATCATGAGTTCATCAACCATCATAAAATGGCATCGCCACCTTCATCACATATTATGTATGAAAACTTTATTTTCATTTGCTTACCACTATTCACCTTTAAATAAAAATGGTTAACAGACTCCATAAATTTAACATATTTATAATCTCTAATAGATTTATCTATTTCTGACCTTTCAAGAATCCTTTTATAATAAAATTATAAATTTATAATATATAATCATTAAGTATCATTTAAGTATGAAAAAAGACAATTAAAGTTGGTACACTTTCATTCTATAGAAGGATAGCATGTAACACTGAAAATTATTACAAATACGTAAGTAGATACTGAATATTTGTCTTATCAATTCTTGTTTATTCTGCAAAACTTCCACTATACGTTTTGAAAGTAATTTATGTAATGTTTACTATATTTTTGGTGGATTTATACACCTTCCACAGTACAAGAAATTGACAAAGAAGACACTAAATGGTTGTTATTTTTCTCTACTGTGTTTGTTCTATGTCCTGTAATTGTTGTTTTCGGCTCTGTACCGGTCATTGCGATGTAGAATAGAAAAATAATAGTTATGAAACCGATAGAAAACCTACATACGGTGTATATAGTGACTGGAACAGGCTATAGTTTTGCTCCTGGTGCAGTTAGAAAAAAATCGTAAAGGAAAACTGTGCTATTTAGCGTGTTCTATCATACTATAATACCGGTTTTTGTCATAAATGCATTGGTGCAGTTGCAAAGCTCAGATGCATTTTTTAAAAATAAAACTTTATTTATTTATTATTTCTTTATGTCATGTTACATAAAAAACGTTTAAGATACTAACGTTGAAAACTCAATATTTCTCGAGGAACTTTACTTTGAACATTAAGTGCTATGCGAATAGGTTGTTGTATTTGCATTGGAATTATTACTCTGACATCTTATTTACTAACAGCGTGTATCCAACGAATTTTTCAAATAAAACATCCCGAAAAAGATTGAGCTATCAATAATATGTTCTGTGTAAAATGACGGAAATAAACGATTTATATAAAAAGGAACATAGATTTTCATTTAAAACAAAAGTGTAATTGCGCTTTGCAATTGTGACAATGCATTTATGGGAAAGGGCTGGCATTGCAGAATGACAGAGTCTTATAAATAGTATAAAGTTTTTCTTTATGTTTTTCTGTAACTTCACCAGGAACAGATTCATGGTCTGTCCCAATTACTATGTACAACAGATAGATTCTGTATAATATCAGTTCTGAAAAATCAAAACCGGTATAAATATGAACTGATACATTCGTAAGAAGTATGGATATTTTTTCAGACTTTTTAAATGTTTCAGTCAGGGCATCTATGTAACGGTTCGAAATACTTATATTTTTGAAATTTCATTTTATTTTCGAAAGTTTTACTCGGGCAGTGTATAATAGGAATTAATATTGTTTATTTTACTACAGATAAGAGAATGTAAGCGTGTATCATTTTTGGTATATGTCAATTTTCGTAAAAAAATATTTTTGTCAGGCATATGGCCGCGGATAGCGGTATACGTTACAAACCAGCAAAAATATAATAAATGTAACTTAATATTTTATTGAAAAATCAATAGACTCTCTAAGGAAAATATAATCAAAGTTTTCGATACCACAGAACGTATTAAACAATTAAGCGATACTGTAAGTATACGAACAGTTATACATACGAATCTTTTTTAGATAAAATTGTAGAACAGTACTTTAATGGCCTGTCCAAATATGTATATACATAGATACTTATTATTATTGACAAATTAGGGAGAATTGAACAGATGAAGTACCATGATCTAGACTGGAGTTGAATACCGTGGAAAACCCGAAAGTAAATTTACAAAGAAAAAACTGAAAAATCCAAGTTATATTGGATTTGTTAATAGGCGAAAATTGTCCACTCGTGACACGTTTTTAGCGAAATAAGGCTTTTCATTTACACTGGCAGAACAAAAAGCGAGTTACTGAAACAGTAACAGTAACAGTATCGTATGTATTGTCCCTTTATAACCTTGCGAGAAACTAGTGATACGATTATATGAAGAAAAATACTGCATGTTGATGTCTAAACTGCATGTCTGTTTCGAAACTTTACATAAATTTTTAAGCTACGTCAAAGCACTTTATTTATATAACTAAATATTATTATTAAATAATATTATTAAGTACAGGGTATTAACAAAAATGAGTCGAATACCTGGAGGCGGTATAGTATCTATTCTGCAAGAGGTGTAACAAATATCTAATCGAAGCAAGCGAGTGGTAAATGCAATTGTTTCGATATAAAATCAACAAACGGCGCGATGCACAGGGTGGAACGGAATGTTTGAATTTTGCTGCTACTGCGTGTTTCTACACCTTCCGTTTGATGAATATTGAAGTAAAGAAGCTGCCCCTAAGTAAAATTCTCTTTGCCCTTGAAAAGAAGGGTTGAAATGTTGTATTGCAGCATCGTATCCTACTCATCGCGGGAGCAAATAGTCTCAAAGGAGCCATGGGTGAAATAAATAAATAGTTTTCTGGTAAATCGATGTTGAATTTCGCGTGGGAGAGTAAAAGAACACGATGTCGATTGTCCTGTTCAGGTAGCCGAATATCGATTAGGTAAGGTAGCTATGTAGTAGGAAGATCGTTCTCAGCTGGGTAACGACATCGCGGCGGCTCTCAATCGGTACACAATATCGATCGTATTTTTCCAAAGGACGGAGTGCACCAGAAAAGGACAATCGATATCGCGTTCCTTTACTCTGCGACGCGAAATTCAACGGCGATTTATGGGAAAACTCTTAATTTTTTACCCATGGTAACTTTGGGACTATTTGTCCTCGCGATGAGTAGACTATGATGTTGCAATAGAAAATTTTAACCCTTTTCCTCAAGGGTAAAAGGGAATTTCGCGGCAGCTTCTTCTTTACCTTAATATTCATCAAACGGAGGGTGTAGAATCACGCTATAACAGCATAATCCGAACATTCTGTTCCACCCTGTACAGGCATAGCCCCTATACTTGAAGTGAATTTTGAAAAATGTTTAATTTAACCGTGACTTAAACCAAGGATAGGAATGAATATATATATATATGTAATAATTTTCTATTACTAATATAATTTTTTGAACGAAACAAGAGAATGCTTAGACGGTACAATTAATTACATTTCAGACAGACGAAAGTCAAAGTAAAAATGCAGGTTAAAAATCGGTGAAACCAGTAAAATGACGATTTAAACGCTTATGATTGAATATTTTCATAATTGGACTATGACGTCTATGAATTTAAATGGGATCCGAGGCATCAAATCCTAAACACGCGATTAGGCGTGAAATGACCCATATATTAAATACTCGTGTACCTTCGTGGTTCCAACTTAAGAAATATTCACATCGAACGATTTGCTCTGCTTTCGACGATAGAAGAGGTTTCGCAAGGAAGAGTTTCATCATACAGATCAGGCATACTCTTTTTGCTTGAAACATAGAGACTGTAAAAATGATCTGCCGAATCAAATCGTTTTCGTAATAACGTTGACAATAGCCGAGGATATTTTAATGGGTGATTTCTTTCAAATGCGAATACTAAATTTAGTCCCATAAAAGCATTAAATTCTTGCTGAATTGTACCTTGAATTACAAGTGTTTATTTAAGCTATTTAGTTTTCTTATCTCTAATTTGAAAGCACTTTTCCATCTATTTCGCATTATCTATTGCAATGTAATCAATTGTTGAGGCAATAGAATAGATTTAGTAGAATAATAATGCTATAATAAGAAGGTGAATTATTTATGAACTGTTACACGAAGAATATAACTCACCTGACGTAATTTGGTGCAGGCCCACTAGAAGGTTGTAAGAACTCGGCTTGTGGTTTGGCAGTTCCCCCGGTAGGCGAAGGCGATCTAAATCCTGGTCCTCCGACTACCATTTTCCTAGCGACAGTGTGCTTAATGCTTTCCGCTATGCTCTGCTTCATTTCCGTATGTTTCATCTCAATGCGATCCATAGGCGTGTTTCTCATGTCCATGTTCTGCGGTCTCGAGGCTTCTTGCATTTTGGAGGCTTCATGCATCGCTAACGGCATTATTTCAAAATTAACCCTGGACTCCTGAGTCTGAGCGTGTCTGTAGTCCGATAATAAAATCATATCTCTGCTCGGAGGTCTATTATCTACATTGGCTTGTCGCGTTTCCATGGAGTTCAAGGAGGTCATTTCTTGATTCAATCGTGTGTCGTGAGTCAACGATTTGAATTCTCGACTAGGAGATCTCAGTTCTTGCCTGCACAGCTTGTAGTCTTGAGTGGGAGGTCGTAATTCCTGCACCTGACCCCTGTAGTCCTGGATCGGTAGTCGTATTTCTCTGCTGGGCGGTCTCATGTCCAAATTCCGTGGACTCTGGCTCTGAATGCAGAGGTCCGTCGACGCGTTCCGAAGTTCGTGGCTGGTTGGTCTGATTTCTTGATTGACCGCGTGACATTCCTGCGCTCGTTCCAACTCGTTCATCGTTTTCATCGAATTGAATACCGAACCTCTGTCGATGTCGTTGTTCATGTGCGGAATAGGTAACAGCCGACTGTTACCGTCGACGCTGAAAGGCTTTGGCGAATGACGATCCACGTTTTGCGGAGTGCTTCCGTTAGAGGACTCCACCGAGTAACTCGATCTTTCCGAGCAATTGTTAACCATAGGCACACCGTACTCTATGCTTGGTTTCGAGCTAACGGAATTAATCAAATCATGCTCGATATTATCTCTATCGGTGATTGCTCGACTTCCTTGTTCCTTGTCCCTATGGACCGATTCCAAGTCGTAAGGTCGCCGTTCGACCGTCACGTTGTTCTGATAGATCTTCTCTCTGATCTCCATTTTAATTTCATCCGCGGTGTGCTTCAATACGTGCTTGTTTCTGGAATCCATCAGGGTTTGTTGCATTTTACTAGGGTCGGCGTAAGTCACGGTAAGGACGTTGTTCTGCTCGATGTTCCTTGACTTCGGTGAAAGCTGTCTCACGTAGAAGTCTCTTTCCTTGGAGTTTTTCTCGACTTTTGTGTTTCCAACTCGGTATTGTTGCTTGATTTTACTGTCCATAACGTGTCGCTCCGTCAGATATGCTTGTAACATGTGACCCTCGGCGTCTGGTTTCCATTCTCTTCCCTGTATCGGCAGTCTCTCCATGGTTTGAACAATCGTCTGCAACAAGATGGGCTCCGAGACTGGTGTCAAAATGTCCGCTGGTCTAGCCCTCCGAGGAACAGGCGACGGTAACGGCTGCACGGCCGGTTTCGTTGTAAGATCCATCGGCTGAGACAAACTATTTCGCGAGTCCGAGTCGACCTCTTCCACTTCCACGTCGGAGTTCTCCTTCTTCGACGACTGAATCACGGTTGTGCGGGATTCCTCCGAAGCGGTGCGACTCGACGGGAAATAGTATCGATAAGGCAATTCGTTCCTAACAACGGTGGCACCTTGCGTGCTGACACCTTGTCCGCTGAGAGGGGCATTGCTTACCGTGATAGATACGTTCGTGGGTATAGACGTGGTTGGGAAGGTTAAAGTATACGGATAAGTTGTTGGCCTGCCGGATGGCAGAAGCCCCGGGGGCCGGTTCGCGTTTCGTTGCGAAAGGCTCAGCAAACTCTGCGCCGCCTCTTGCTCTTCGCTTCCAGACTCTTCGCTCTCTTCTCCATCGGTTTCTTCCTCTTCCTCCGAGGATTCTTCGGTGTTTCCACCTGCCGCTAGACGAGCGATAGCTTCTTTATCGATGTTATCGTCGCAGACGGTTGTGGGTACAGGAACGACGCCCAATTCCACGCACTTTTTGTAATGTGCTTTTGATTTCATGTGTTTGGTGAGGTTGCCTTTGGTTTTGAAACTGCACAAAACAAATTGACAATGTGTAACACCAAGTCTTCGTTGTTCCAAAAGTTCATTCAATATTAATTATCGCCTTTCCATTATTATTCCAGCTGCTTTTATCGTTGTTCTTGTGTTATTTTATCAAGTAATGATTTCGATTTAAAAAATTACAAATAGCTACAAATAGCTACCTAGCTTATACTGTCCCTCAGAAATCGTTGGTGAATTTGAAATATTTTTGTGCCAACGATTTAAAAAACGAACAGATACACAAATAAGGCGATACATTAGGCCACAAACTGTAAACCTTTTAGATTGAACATGATTGAGCACCGAGTGTATCATTTCAATTGTCCACAGCAAATATCTCGAAAGACACAACACATACTGAAACATGTTTCAGACAGAAGTTGTATATTATCATGGAGAACAGACGATGCTGTCATTTATCTGTCTTCAAATAAAATTCAATCAAAAAAGCTTGCAAAGGTCGACGCTGAGAACTTTTAAGCGGGTCTATTTAAAAAGCAGTTTTTCTATATTTTCTATATTTTTACGACGCTTTGATCTGCGTTCAGGTCAAGACCCCCGTAAACAGGCCTATCGACTGCCTTCATAGCAAATTTTGACTTGTCAAAGAAAACCTGCAGTAAAGTCGTTTCTACATTTACCGAATGCACCATCCCCGCCAAAAAATTCTAAGCCCCAATCGGGGATTTACTTCTCCGATTTGTCCGAGTTGAGTTAAGAGAATTTTTTCTCAAGACAACTCGAGTCAATCAGTGATCATTCGCAATAAATACAGTTTACACCGCTACATCCACAAATATCTTATTATTCATTCTTTGAATTCGGAAATTTTCGAAAGCGTAAGATCAGACCTCGCGAGTTATTTTAAGACCAATTAAAACGTACACCGCGAAATACCTTACCAGGCAGAGTCATTAACATTCAAAGGAATGAAACAAGGGATTGGTGAACAATGTCAAAATCTCTCCGCAGCAACATTATAAAACGTAAACAGCAGAAAATTTCAACATTTATCAACTTAATATGTCGGAAACGTCTTATGTAAAAATACTATACATATAGGTTGTATTTTGGAAATAGCTCGACATTAACTATAATAACTAGTAGCAAAGAAACATAAGTTTGAATTACCATCGAATTTCTATACAAAATATTTTTCGTATCTTTGGTGTCTTTACAGATATTTGGTGTGAAGATTAAAATGGGACACCCTATATGTGGTTCTCCTTAATTTCACACGGGAAAATAGTTCGTTAGTTCCCTGGAAGATCTCTTTATTCGCTACGTTTATGTCCATTATTACCGACAATGAATTATTCAGTATTTTAAAGTATGCATGTTCTACAATGTATACACGAAAGAATTTATTTAAATTTGTAAAATTCACTTAGTCATAAATATTTAAACAGCTCTAATACACTCTTTCTTCTTCCTTAACATTTTTGTCGAAACGTTTTGATTTGAGGGAGGGGGGCTATCAGATTCTTTTTGATCACCTCAAATACATTTTCAAGAAAACTTGGTTTAATTTCCATTGTTGGGCAAAGCAGACAATGTTTTGCATTCGTTTTGCATAAAAATGTATACATAGGCTAATTAATAACTCAACTAATAACTCAGAATAATTTTAAAGGTCATATCACGATCATCATAGCGTGATTCTACACCTTTGATTTGATGAAAAAGTATGCAAGAAAGTGTTCGCGAAATTCACTTGCTTGAGCTTGAAAGAAAGAGATTAAAATTTGTTATCGCTGTATCGTATTGTATTCGTCACGGAGGTAAGCAGTTTGAATGCAACTACGGGTTGGAAATCATTCGTCTGTTTACAAATTGCTGTTGAAATTTCTTTGAGTAAAGGAACGGGATATCCAGTTTCTTCTTATGCTTACAGATAGTGATGAGTAAGCGTGTTTCGGACGGTGAGAGTATCGTCCGCGATGGACCACGGCGCAAAATGAAAAAATGTTACGCAATTTGCTCAGAAATCTCAATAGACAACTCAACTGATAAACAATGTCATTCACATTTTCCTAAAGCAAAAGTTCGATGGTGTTAAGTCCGCTGACCCATCGTGTACCACCAGGCAAGGACGTACGAACTTTAAGAGCATCTTGCAAGCGCATGAATCATTTCCAACTCATGGTTCCATTATAGAATATCTACTTATCTCCGAATGGAATAAGATGAAACGATACACAATTTTGACTGTTTTTTCAAGGTCAAGTAACCTAGGTATATTTTCTGGTAGCTTCCCTACTAATCTTCCTTATCAATCTTGAAAAAATCCAAGTTGTAGAATTATGTTTCCATGGTCGCTGCATATAATTTAAGTGCAGGATGGAACGAAATGTTTGTTCTTTACTGTTACAACGTGATTCTACACTTTTGGTTTGATGGAAATTGAGGTAAGGAAGCTGCCGCAAAATTCCCTTTGCCCTTGAAAAAAAAGGTTCAGGAATATTGATTAGTCAATGTAGGTACATAGTAAGCAACGGCGCAGCAGCGGCTCGATGAATAAATAATATCGATCGCATTTTCTATCAATCGTAAATGTATACATATATTTACATTCAATATTCATAAATATTTATATAATTAGCTTGTATCTATGATTTAAAAAAAGGTATAAAGTAAAATACAAAAGAAACACGAGTATTAGATATTATCGTGATAAAAATAGTATTAATTTTAATGATAGAAGTGTAAATGTAACACCAAAAATTATAATTAATTGTACACCTATACGCCTGTTCCTTTCTTAAATTTCAATTAAGCTCGTAAACAATAGTAATATGTATGTAAATAATATGCGTGTGCCGCGACTTACCTAAACGCGCAATGCTTGCAAGTGTACGGTCTTACATCCGTGTGTGTTCTGATATGTTTCTTCAACATGGATGGTTTTTTGCACCGTATGCCACATTCTTCGCAAACGTATCGACCTCGACCTTATAGAACAGAGGAATAAATTGTAACTTCTGACTATGCAAATTAGACGCATAATATTTGAAAAGTAATATCACTTGTAATCAAAAAAATATCTTTTACGCTTTGAACACAATAATGATTATAACTCAAGCAACTGAAAGTAAATGTAAACATCACTGTAAACATTTTAACAGTTCCGCAAAGTTTACTATAATATATTTATTATGTTCATATTTGCCATGCATTACATCAACAGATTAGAATCTAACAAGTGAACGTATCTGTATGTTACACGCCGATTACCATGAAATACATCTCGAAAATAGGTCTCGGGAAAATATTTTACAAATATTTCCTTTATCGGTGATGATCGTTATTATTACTGAACTACATATATTATTCCAAATATTTCGGAGAGAATCTATAGGATACAGGAAAAATATTCTTTTGTGCGCTTGCACTGTACGCTTATAAATCAAGAAATCAGTTATACCTATACAAATTTAAATTTCTTTTTAGTAAGTTTTGTAGCTAAGTGTTAATCAGAATATAGCCAAATAATTATTAAACCATAATTAATAATATAACCAATAATTATTAAACCATAAGAAAACAAGTTGTAAAAAATTAGACTTTCATAAACTATTCAACTCCTTCTATGATTTTTTAAAATTTCTAATCAAGTTCTCGATATAATTTTTTTTCAAATGTGCAACTCATCCTATACTTTTTGTGGTTCACTGAGATTGGACTATATACGTAGTGCCGTTGCTATGAAAGGACCAGAAACAGTATATACGTAACAGAGAATAGATGCTGAATGTGAATAATAACAGTTCATAAATTCGAAAATCGATAAAAATTTAATAAGAAAAATTACTTACAATTGGAAAACAGAAATTCGGGCTACATTCAAACTTAACCAAAACCAACATTTTTGTTAATCTTGTGTACAATTTAAAGAGAAATTTCTGTAAGCTGGTTTTTAATGCCAGAGATACTCTGAAAGTATAGTTTTAACCCTGAACAGCGAGGATTGTTTTTAGCCGTGAAACAAGCAAAGGTGCACACGGGCTAAATATTTTTCCGAGAACTATTTTCGCCATAAATTTTGCTGTATTATAATTTGTGTGCACTGATTTAGCATGTTTCTTTGTCAGATTATAATCTCAATGGGAAATAACGATTCGAGGGAGTAATTAAGAATTATCCATGTTGCATTCCAAAATTTCATGTTAATTAAAAAAGGTGTTCATTTTGTACGCATGTATAAAATGAACGAACACTATGATTCGTATAAGAATTCGCATTGAGAAAATACTTTCTTATATTTTATTTTAATACATTTATATTGATTGCAAATTTATATAGAGCAGATTCGTAAACTGATTCTTGTACCACTACAAACATAATCAATTAATTAATTAATTAATTAATTTATCGGAAGAAGTATAAATATAGAAACTCAAAGTATGCGAGACCCTGAAATCATGGTTGCTCAGTGCTCGGTTGGATCGGATCAGGTCGGGTTACACAGTCGTTCGTGTAATTATTCGAATGTTTACATTTACAACTTTTAATACGTCTTTTTCTTTTAATTCCGTAGGTTTTTACTTACATGGACGTAATTGTGCGTGTAATTTACGCCCAATGATAAGACATGATGCGTGTTAGCATAAGACATGATATATCGTTAGCTAATGGTATTTATCAGTTCATTATTACCGATGAAATTTTAAGCAAAAATATAATTATTTATATATTTTAAGGAAATATTTAAAATTAAATTTAGAAAAATTAGTGAAACTGTAAAGTGTAAAAGATTTAACACATTAATAGAACGTTTAATAATACAAGGGAATAAATCGAGAAAAGTAAAAATATATTCCAAGCGATTAAAATATGTTTGATTTCCTGTAATTTCTCGTTAAAACACAAGGTATTTAACACTCCAAAGATCGCAAATTCCAGTCTTAGGTTATATTAAGTACAATTTTTTCGAAATGTCCGAAAGACTTGTTATTTCCGGCAGATTTTCCGTGAATGATTTACAGGAAAAATATAGACCATTTGAAATATAACTACCTCCTTTTATAGATCCCTTAATATGCAAACCATTCATTATTACGAAAACTTCCTTTAATATATTATCATGTCGCTCAAAAATATTCAAAATGTGTATGACTATTTTAGTTAATTCTTTCAAAGTTTTCGTGTTTAAATTTATTTTGTAATTAATTGTTTCCGTAAATAATCTGATAATTCTATCGAGAAAAGCCCACTTCTTCGATTACAAAAACCTTTAAATATGTTATAATAAAAGACATAAAAATGCTTTTGAAATTTCTTAGTTCGATTTTAGGTTTCAATCAGATTTGCGTTAGGTTTTGGAAATTTTCTTAACGCATTCTTTCAATCTGTAGTAATAGCCTCAACTGTAATCGTATCACATTTACAACACACTTGCGTACTTGTACACTTGTTACAACTCTTTCTTTCCTTACGAACACATAAAGGCTTGAAATGAAGGCCGCCAATGAAGCGACAGTAAATTTGTAAATGTAATTTTAACGAGATAAAATAAAAAAAGATGTGATCGTAAATACACACACACACACACACACACACACACACACACACACACACACACACACACACACACACACACACACACACACACACACACACACACACACACACACACACACACACACACACGTATTATAGCAGAGATTGCATTATCAAAGAAAATGACTATCGTGCATATAAATTATATTTTAAAACGGGGTTCTCTTGTTGTTGATCCAACCCAACACGATTCTACCCGACATCCTTGAATCGAGGGAATATCGGCATAAATTGAAGGCAAAGCAATTTGATAGTACCCTTTTCCTTGGTCTTATTAAAAAGAGCTAGTTTCGAGAAATACTAAAAATTCCTTCTGATTATCATGTCATGGAATATAGGAAAAAGGGTACGGCTTCCTCACCTCTGCCTCTGACATAGGTGTAATCCTCGTTGCTTTCGAAGCCCCCGTCAAATATCTTGACTCTCTTTGTTTTCTCTTGCATATCGCTGTCCAAACCGCTTTCCGGATTGGTTGGAGTGGTCGGTCTTTGCGAGGAATGCGTCAGTATGTCCTCCTCCTTTTTCCAGGCGGTCGTGTAATTAAGTGGCCTGTGTCTCGAGTCGTAATGCGCCATGTCAACGTCGGGCGGTGATTCTTTGCAAATCTTCCAATTCGAGTACATGGACAAACCGTGTTGCTGGGCGACGTACATCGGCTGCGGCCTGTTTAGCGTGCAGTAAAATACCCTGGTCGAGCATTTCAAGCCTAGATATGTATAAGCGTGTCCGTTCAAGTAAAGTTGTCCGTATGATTTCTTCGGTCGCGGGGTTTCAGGGCTAATAAGGGGAAGCGTGTTTGCCGTTGGAGTGATACCATGATGCTTCTTCGGCGTAAAAGTACCTGGCTTCAATGGCAAAGAAGTAGGCCTTAGGAATTTGTTCGAGTTGATACCTTCCTTCGCAGGGTCCCCGTTCTTCGGCGATTTCAGCTCAGACTTGTCCGTCTTCGGGATTACATCTACGGAAGTTTTGTTTGGCACATCTGTCTTCGAACTGTCTACGCTTAGGAGTACCACCGATGTCGCGGAGTCCGCCTTCACCTCCTCCCCGTTCAGCGTGCGGTAACCTTCGATCGGTTTCCCTTTGCTCTCCGTGAAATTTACCTTGAGACGGCCGTTTTCGAGAGGCGGTGGCGGCGGCGGAGGAGGCGGAGGAGGCGGAGGGGGAGGGGGAGGCGGCGGCGGAGGCGGAGGCGTAGGCGAATCGTATTTCGCGGTGGATCCCTCGAAATCAACCGGTGTCTTGTTCGCCTCCAATTCGCTGACATTCCACGTGGAAAGCCTCTTCCTAGCGTCGGATGTCTCCTTCGGAGAATATCTTAATTTGCTGTACGAGTTCGAGGACGCGGCACTCGAGTCGATCCCGTTCGAGGAACTGTATGCCTTCTCGGCCTTGGGGTGTCGGTCGTAAGATAATTCTCGCCTCTCTCTCGGAATCTCGATACTCTTGTACTTAAGAGCCACGCTAGTTTTGATATGACGGTCGAGTTCTACCTTGGTCATCTCCCCCGCGGACGGTACCCTTCGATATTTGTCCGTGGAGGTCTCGATCTTAACGCTAGGAACTTTCGGACTCATGAATCCAGGGTTCGAAACGTCGCCGCCGGGGGGTTTGAAGCCCAGCTTCGAGTCCTTCGCCGGACTAGCTAGATCTAGTGGCTGCCCCATCATGGAGGCGTGTCCGCTGGTCATCGGACCAGGGATTCCAGGTACGCTTGGCGTTTGTATTTTCACCGGACTGGCGAGATCTAAGGGCTGAGGGACCATGTGGAGGCCAGGTAAGCCTGGGATCACTTTGTACCCGGCGTTGCCGGCCGCTATACTCGAGGATATGTCTATGGCTGGTGTCAGAGTGTGTGGTCCAGGCATGCCAGGAACATAGGGTATCACTTTACCGCCATGAAGAATACTCGTGATGCCCGCCTGGGGCAAAGTTAGCGGGTTATAGGCAGTGATGCTGGTTAGGGGATTTAAGTGGGGCTCCAGGTAATTGTAGCACGACATGCTGGGCGCTATATTCGGAGTTGATATGTTCGGTATGATCGGCGCCAACATTTGCGGCGTGTTGGCCAAAGATATGGAGGAACTCGGCGTGCTGGTCGGCGTGGCAGGTGGTTTGTGTACCATCGTGCCTCCGGAATGGAGGCCCGATCTAACCACGATCGAAGCAGTTTCCGAAGTAACACATTTGTTGCTTACGATGTGCTCGCTCGTCGGAGAATTAGTCTGCCTCGGTTCGATTCTCATGGTTTTCGTTTCCCCGGTGTT
Source organism: Nomia melanderi (assembly GCF_051020985.1). Taxonomy (NCBI): domain Eukaryota; kingdom Metazoa; phylum Arthropoda; class Insecta; order Hymenoptera; family Halictidae; genus Nomia; species Nomia melanderi. The sequence continues at coordinate 692,360 of NC_134999.1, read as the reverse complement.
GTCCAGTATCCTAACTTCACCGCCGAACATCTGCAGCGAGTTCGGCCGCGGATACTTGCTCAGTTCTTCGAGAGATCGCAAGGTGGTGGGCACGGATTCTGATCTCTGCTTCTTCGCGGGCGGTGCGTACGCGTCGACCAGCCTCGTGTTACCTAAAAGCGGCCCGGGGGAAGGTAGAGGCTGCAACGCGTTGTAGTAATCGGAAGACTTTGATTCGAAATCGGACTCTCGTTTTTCAATTTCCAGTTGGCACTCTCTGCGCGGACTCACGTTCCCTTTACAGTAGTATTTACGATGAGTGTCGAGATTGTCGATGCTCGAGTAAGAGATGTTGCAAGAGGGACACAGATAATTTTCACTCTCCGCTGTGCCGTCTTGACTCGCATTTTGACTCTTCAGGAGTAGATCTTTGATCAACGAGCCATCCGAACTCGAACTGTTCGGACAATCTTTGTTCTCTCGGACGAAACTCTCACTGTAACATCGTTTTCTCGAGGAAGAGGATGATTCTTCGACGGAAGAGAGATTCAACGGCTGATCGCATTGTTTCGCTTCGACGAGACTTTGTTGCCTTTGAATCAGTTTGTGAAGACGCGGATCAACCGCATCGACGATCGCTTGGTTGTCGGTAATTATTTTATCAATATGTTCTTGTACTTGCTCTGGATTAGGTTTCGAAGAAGGGATAGCAGCCGTCGAGGAAGAACTGTTACTGGAAGAAGTGGAAGAAAGGGAAGACGTTTCGGCGTCGTTATTCACGCACTGCAATGCCGTATGAAATTTTGGTTTGTAGATTTTTCCGGTTCTAATTGTTTTCACACTGGAGACGGTCGTCGTCGGTGTCGATGACGGCGGAGGCGGCGGTGTGCCAGTACCGTTGCTCGCACTGTCGGACAGGCTTATATCCGAATCTTCCGACACCTGCAAAAATCATCAAAATCGAATGTTATCTTTCAAGAAGTTTCTGAGAAAGCCTACACTGACGATGAAACACGCGATAAAATGTCGCTAAATCAACTGCACGCATATGCAGGAACTCGCATTTCTTGCATTTCTTCCAAATTGTCGACAGTAAAATGTTACACGAGCTTAGTAGCGAAAGTAAATAGTACGCCAAGGGATTAACATTGCTTTGCCTAACATAATCGTTATGAAAATTCTTATAAAAATTAATAAGGCAAAATTCCATCATTTAAATAAATGACAAAAGAACGAAATGTCGATACGACTTCGACTGATAAGAAACGCCAAATAACTTGAATGTACATAATATGAACGTTATATATACACACGAAACATTATTTTTACAACAGTTTTATGTATTCCTTTAAAATATTTATAATGAATTAGTAAACCTTTGGTGCTCAATTTTTCTCGAACACAAACGCACGAGTGTCTTTAACTGTTTCAAACTGCTTTCCTTCTTCTTCGATTGACTTCTTTGCAAAATCTCCTCCATCAATTTAAAGGATTTACACACATACTTTTTTGTCGATGTAACTTTCTCCTACTTAGTTTTTTATACAGTTATGCTATTTTCTTAGGATATCAAATTTTCATCGTCTCTTTGAAATTTTCAATTTCTTTATTTATGCATTTATTAAACGAATATACTTTTAATCATTTAGTGTTAGTTTGTAAAGTTCTTCTTGTTTCTTTATTAGAATATACAATTTGAATTTAAAGCATGCTTCTTTATAACGTATACAGTCGCTCAAATTTTTCATTAGTTTATTATATACTGAAATAACAATATCTTTGGCTTTAACTCTTTACACGAAGGTACATTTTCCTCAGTACATTTTAGACGATGCTTTAAACGCAGACATATGATTTTGAGTATACTTTAAGAAAAGATATTGTCTGAAAAATGAAAATATATTATGAAAAAGCGAATAGAATTTCAGTTTTATATTCTAAATTTTTATGTTTAATTAGGTGTACAAATTGATTTGGTGCTTTTCAAATAAATCAATTACTCAATCTTGAAGAATAAGAATTAACGTTATAGTTACAAAAATATACAATTACATAAACACACATGACCATACTTTTAAACCTCAATAAGAGATTTTCATTTTTTCGGGAATTTCAACGTCCATAATCTATTACAATTAAAATTGTCAACGAAAAAGTTGGAAAAAATTCACTACCACGTGTTCCGGTATGGGTAACACGTCACATTTTTTCCGGAAGGAAAGGATTGAAATTTGATGCAAAATGTTTTTCTTCGGTAGCTTAAATATTACAAAATCCATCGTCAGTTTAATTTGTATCGAGAGTGTGTCCCTCTAAATATTTTCTTGGCGTTTTAAAGATTCAAAGTGTCAATCATAATATTTAAAATTCTCCAATAACTTGACAAAATACACGACAAAAAGACACGAAATATTTAAAAAATCCATCAGTTAGACTCATGGATTTTGCATGTGTTCAGGTATAGAAAATAAACAGAGAAGAACAAGGTATACTGTATGTCCATGAAGATTAAATTGTAATTTAAACAGAAGGAAACGTGAGTTGAACTTGTTCAATTATAATCATTGACACTGAGACCCAAGATTCTTACCAAGAAGGTATTATTGTGAATTTGATGAGATGTTAAGATATATATCATAAGGTGCTGCGATTCGACTACACTGTTAATTTAGAACGTTACTAGATTTGCTGACAGCAAGCCGGAAACTATGTAGATAAGTCATTCGGTACTTGGTTGCGTGAATCGAAAAGTACTGAGAACTTTATTTATTCCTTGGGCTAAACGTGTCTTCCTTGTCAGATTTATTCACCACCTAGCTCCGTTCGATTACTATTTATCCTGGCCGTTGCAACATCACCTAGCTGATACGCACTTGAAAACAGTGAAGAGATCCAAAAATGCATTGATGACTTCATCGACTCAACGCCCCCATCTTTTCTCCGCTGAGGGATTCACCAGTAGCCCATAAGACGGAGTAAAGACATCGCAAATGATGGTGAATATTTGAAGAATTCAAATGTATTTCATATTTCTGCAAGTAAAGGTTCAATTTCTTTAAAGACGACACCAAATTAATTTGTACAGCAATACATTGGGACCTTTTTCATTAAAAATTCTTATGATGGATTTAGCAAAAATGACAGAGGAGTGCTCGACGATGATTGATTTCGTATACTCATAATTATGGAGAGAAGAGTGAATTGCGATGGTCGGCGTATCTTACATAACAGCATTGTTATCTTGAAAAATTCAAATATAGAAAACTATTAATATCAACAAGCATCAGATTATTTTTCCACGTTATTTTTACGAAGCTTTCATCAATAAATTCGTCAAACTTTACTGATTAAAATGGCACAGACCGATTTTGACTACTTTCAGCTAGACTTCTAATAATTACTGTTCAATTCCTTGAAGAGGGGTCTTATTAAACCAAGAATAGTAGTTTTGGTTCGTCGTTTACCTTTTTTTTACAATCTACGCGATCATAAAATCTACGCACAGTTGGCGATCAAATTGTTAGAGCCATCCGTATGAATTGACGACTTTACATTTAAATAATTAATTTTTTGAAATGGGAACTTAATTATGCAAAACTCATATGATTTTGAGTGAAATAAATAAGCAAAGGAAGCTTTAGAATTCCTTATAGACTTCAACCCAATGGAAAACCTGTGAAAACGATTGAAAAAGAAAATTTCGAAGGAATTCATTACTATTGTATCAAACGCCAATTAATAAGCACAGAAATGATGCAATAGAACTAAACCGTCTACAGTGTAATGGCAGCAAAGACGATGTTACCAAATACAATATTTATTTATAGTCAGCGTGATTGCATCATTAATTTTTTAACTCTGTTCTTTATATTTATATAGAGAAAGTTGAAATATATTATATATTATGCATTTTTAATGGGCAGTTGGACAGCTGTTAAAGCTGAGTAAAGTCTTATCTAGCGTAATAAACAGTGGCTATGCTTGATCTTGTGATTTTATCTTCACACAAGTAGAAAACAATTATTTTTTTCACTGTGTTTCTAATAATTTCATCACTTATTCTAAGATGATTATTTACTATTCTGTCGAGTGTAATGTTGTGCTTAATAATCACAATTTTCGAGACACCTGAATATTTCTTTCCCTTCTTAAAAGGTAAGATTCAACTTTTTTTTATGCATATTCCGTTTTATTTGATTTATATCCTTAATTCTCAATCTATTGGTACTCATATTACACTGTGGAACAAATATAAACTTTTTTTGTCTTGCAATCACCATTAGGTGATTCGTATAAAGTTCCTTGTCCTAAACACGAATCCGAAAACCAAATTGCTGGGTCACGTCCAGATTTTTAAAAAATGAGTTTTAGTAAAAACGGTCGAATTTTTCAGAGAAACAGGTGTTCCGTGAAAACTAAAAACGATAGGCAGTTAAAATTTTCCGTAAGAAATACAAGAGAGTTACCCGAGTATGTAGCTATAAAAATCTTGAATATTGCGTATCATTAAATGATTGTAAATGATGATCAAAGTTTACAAAAAGGTAGATGTGCGTACTTTGTACGCACTTTTGTTACATTTCTACGAAAAATGGGTTGGCTAACACGAATTTGCTATGCACCATTGGATCCTACAGACATTTCTGAAGAGGAACCCACCCGCAGGAAGCGTGAGAACGGTTTTTCTTTCGGACAGGCTAAGAAAATCTCCGTGAAGAGCGTGTGCACAAAGCTTTGACGCCATAGGGCCATCGCTCGTTGTCATTTCCCGGTCATTTCTTAATTATGTAATACAATTAGATATCTGGAATGTTTTTAAAAATTAATTAAGTTTACAGATAGTATTTATTAAGTTTACATAGATCTGCATTGGATGTTTACTGAAGTATTTTTAAATTAACACTAACATTGCTGAGTATATTCAAATATTCGTTATAGTTTCAGTAGACTTAATTAAATTTTGAAAATAGTTCAGATATCTTTAACTTATAATCCTTTCAACATATCGATAATCGAAAAATAATAAAATGTATGCCAGTCATCTTGACTGATTCGATAGTTTTTTAATGTTAATCATCGTAATAGTATTACTCGTACATGTGTATTCACATATTAAACAACAAATTATTTAGATAACAGAACTTAAACTAGAATCGTGAAAAGCTTTCTTAAAATTATTATGAAAATTTATAAAACAATTAAACATTATATATACATATTTAAGAAGTGACCGGCCGTGCAATGAAGAGCAATGGCCGTGTGTCGCCAAAGCTCTATGCACGCACTCTTCACGGAGATTTTCTTAACCTGTCCGAAAGGAAAGCCATTCTTAAGGTTTCTGCGGGGGGTTCCTCTTTAGAAATGTTTGCAGAATACAATGGTGCATAGCAAATTCGTGCTAGCCAACCCACTTATCGTAGAAATCTAACAGAAGTGCGTACAAAGTACGCGCATTTACCTTTTTGTAAACTTTGATCATCTTTTACAATCATTTAATAATACACAATATTCAAGATTTTTATAGCTACATATTCGGGCAATTCTCTTCTATTTTTTACGTCAAATTTTAACTGCCTATCGTTTTTAGTTTTCACGTAACACTTATTTCTCTGAAAAATTTCACCGTTTTTACAAAACCTCATTTTTTTTTTAATCTGGACGTAACCCAGCAATTTGGTTTTTGGATTCGTATTTAAGACAAGGAACTCTATACGAATCATCTAGTGATTATTGCGAGACAAAAATTGTGTTTCACAGTGATTATTTATGCTCCTGCATTTACTAATTCTATACTATATGTCTTGTAATTTCATGTGTTGTTAATAGACTTCATATATACAAGAAGAACGATATAATTGTTATTATTATTACCATTATTAAGAAGAGCAAGATTCAATAAAGATCGGTTGAAGTTGTGAAATGGTGAATGGGCTCTTTTCTGAGTTAGCTGGCACACTTCTAAATGAAAATATATCATACCAGAATGGCACGAAATTTTCGTGTACACGTAAAAAATTTCTCAAATTCTCTGAATGTTTATAAATCCCATCTCATAGTAATATAATGTATATTTCCAAACTGGAACTACATTGTCCCCCTTTACATTTATCAAGAATTGTAAATTATACTTTTGATTTTTTCGCAATGGCTATTTAGATCTTTTCTTATACTTGATTATTCGATCATTCGTGTTGGTAAAGAATGATACGACCGTGGAATATAATCTTGAGATATGTTATCTTTTTTGCATTTTCTTTCTGAAGCATTGTCTTAGCTTAATATATTAAAATTGTTCCTTGGTTTTATCAAGAGTTTGAAGTAATTAATCCCATTAAATGTCGATACAATTCAAATCCACATAATAAAGTTGAGCAGTTAACAGTGAAATATTTCCGTGTGAATAACAGGTTTTAAAATCAGGAATTAATTATCATATTAATCCCAGGAAGGTTTGAACGTATATTTTCAGAATTAAAATGTCTAAATTTGCTTCAACTCCAAATATAATTGCATCCCAGAAGATATTGTTTCATTAATACATTCTATTGGAAAATATAATTCCTCCTTTTTATTGGTTTCGTTAATATAATTTATAATTATAATCACGGAGATCAGTTTCTTTTCAAAATTTTCGATAAAAACTTAAGCAAAGAATTTCTACAAAGATATTAGTAACTATATCACACAGCTTCGATATGGATCTATTTATGTCAATTGATGTTTTCTTTTATCTCACAGGTAATAAATTTTCTTCCTGGCGAGTGAACTGACTTCACGGTTCTCACTTTTAAGAATTTTTATATTCTTACCATGTAACTATATGCAATAGTAACGCGAAACTTACTAAAAATAATATCTTGAAATTCATTGTAACCATCGTTTATACACGAACGTTCTAAAATTCGTACTGTTCAATCATGCATGTTTGTGCGAAATATACTATACTGCATATGCCTTTGATTCGTTTCCTAATGTTACTTATAGTATAATCTTGAGCCTTCATTCTTTGCTGTAAATATCATACTTACGGTTTAAATACTTTAGTATATTTTAGTATACGTATTGTGCATGTTAAAAGTTGCAATTGCAAGCGTTGAAATGTTTATTTTGAATGAAATATTATATTACTGCGAGGAAATTAACACTTTATAAACCATTCAGAAAGATTGGAGAATTTTGAATATATTATATTAGCTCATAATATGAAACACCGCAATATTTCGGAAAATAAATAACTTGATGCGTCAATTACTATGGAAAACTTAAATGGAAAGCAATAGAAAAGAATCATATTAATAGTTGGGCACCAATTAAGAACTTGTCATTGAATGTGAAGCATTATTGTGTTTAGTAGTGCGTTAAATTTTCTGAAAAACGAATTAAATAGTCACATTTCTTAATACAGATAAGGCCACAAACTTTATTTTTTCCATGATTTATCAATAAACACGTTTGTTTTTCACTAGTCAAAAGTAATTTTTTGCAAATTTAGTTTCTTCTTAGAATAGTTATTATTTGTCTATCGGAATACATGGGTTCCCAATATGGAACACGTTCCACCTGGGGTGTACATTATTCGTTAATGTTATACATTATTGTATTACATTTTTATTTTATGGTGACAACTACAATTGTGATAATAATGGAAAAAAATATGTCCAATGAATTGTGTTCATGAGGAATGTAGTGGTCACGACGTGTTATTCATATATAAAATAACATAATATAAGCTCAAAGATGTGAAAAATTTGTTTATTTACCCCTTCTATTTCCATAAATATTCATTTCTCGTCACTAAAACGTGGTTCGTTTACAAATTACCTGAGTACTATTTTTTCTCAAATCGCTGCTTTTGACTTTATTTACATTTTTAACCGCGATTCGAAGGCATTTAATTTTTTCCATTGTTATCAATCCGTGTACAAGTGTTTATTAATTTCTTTGTGTTTTTATACAGGTTTCATTGAAAAAACTTCATATTCCTTGTTTTGGCAAGCTTGTGAAATCAGGTGTTCTATATTATTTGTCGATAGCTATAGTATTATATAGATACATATGTGCCATCTTTTCCTCCACTTACGATTTTATATTCTATCAATTTCACGTGCAGCTATTGCGAAAGTATTCGAATACTATCATCACGTTTCCTTCCATTTTTATTAGTAAAACTCAATGAATACAAAAATTCAATAATTTATTAACAAACGTTTCAATGGAAAATCATTGAAAAACAATGAAATTTTATTACTCCACCAGTGATTAAGGAGGTATTCTCATTGGAAAAGATTGTTTTCGGCACCTTTTAATTTACGTAAAAATATTAATTTTAATGTTTAAATAATAAAGTTAGAAACTCCAAAGTTTACATCTGTTTTTATTTATATTTCAGGAGGATTCGTATTTCAGGATTTCATATTAATCAAATTATTAAATAATGTGTTATTTTTCATTTTGTATGGCTGCAATATTTTAATATAGAGTGAACCTATTTCTTTGAAAATCTACTTACATGCAAGTAGGTAGATGTCTCTTTATCGTCTGTAGTAAAATTATATCAGTATCTGCAGCAGTTATTTTTTAACCCTTAGCAGTCCTATGTCGAGTCAGACGCGACATTCTATTTTATTGCAAACTCTACCTGTTTTAACAATTTTTTCTATGTTTATTTGTAGTATGACAATTGTACCATTTAAAGGTAACATTTCAATGGCTTCCAAATATTCTCGAATAAATAAATAGAGCGTCATATTAAGCTGTAATTGAATGAACTAACGTCGACGTGAACCTCAAAGTGAGAAATCAAGAGCACTTCGGACCTCAAAGGGTTAATGGAACAGTAAATATGAAATTTTCATGGTCAAACGTATTTTTTGCTTCTCTATATCACAGCCTCTTTATTCAAACACATTATTCTGCATTAAACTAATACGGACGAAATCTCATTCTCATACAAATTAAGATTATTTTGTACTTGGACATTTCAGATGAATATAGTATTGAATTATATTAAGATGAATCTTAACATCCATACAAAATGGATCTTTGTACACTTGATATTTCATAACTTTGTTAATATGTTTAAAATTCTTTTTATCTAATCGTAATTTGAAGGTCGCCGAAAAACGACCCCTTTAAACGAGAATAACCACTTATTAGATTCGTACACTGTGTGCTACTTCTCGAAAGTTGGACGTTAGGACTAGTTGTGAATTTGTAAATGAGTCGTGAGTCATGCGATGGTGCTACTAAATTTTTAGTAAATTTTCTTTAACTATTTCAACTGTATATATATATATATATATACACAGTTGATTTCTAATAAACTATTGTATATATTCAAGGGACGAGAATTATTACAAGTAGTTAAGTTTTTGCAAAGTGAATTCCTATAAAAAGGTTTATATTATGGACTAAACATGAAAGTAAAGGGGTTAATTTTTACCCTGGAAAAGTAGAGTGAGCCACCTTATGATATATCCCAGGAGAACCGTCTCTAGTGCACGTTGCGCGAAGAATATCTTTTTAAGGAGTACGTTACAGGATGACATTAAAATCATTGACATATGTAAATAGTTTACATATGTAAACTATTGTCTATATCTTGTCTAGTCGACAAGAATTCATCATCATCAGTACTAATCGACTTCATATTATATGTGTACTTCTCTACAGAATTAACTTACGAACTGTTCGTTATTGTAAAAAGTATTCCCATGATTTACTTTGTTTCGAGGGAAACGCTTATGATGGTACAAATATTGCTCTATATGGACATTTAAAGTGTTCTATAGAAATTATAAGTTGACCTCGACTGTTTCAAATGAAACTATTTACTGATTTATAATATAATTGCTTTTTGAAGATTATTCGAACTCATCTAAGATATCTAATTAATCCTCGCATTGCGAATTCTGGATAATTTTAACTGAATAATAACCGTTGCTGTATTTATATAAATACAGCTTCTTACTTATTAATTTATTCATGTGGTTAGGGATAATAATATTTAATAAAGTTAAATGCCTTCTGAGAAGCAGCGATCAATGCAAATTCTATTATGGGTCAAAATGAGGATCAACTCATCGTACGAGGGTTAACACACATGTTGATCAATCTTGATTTCGATAAGCTCTTGTCGACCGAAATCTGAGTTAATAATTCCAATGTAACCCGTGCTGTGTTAGGTAATTTGGGTTAGGCGCAAAGTATAAGTTGTGGTTTCTCCCTAGACGAAGAAGAATGTTGATGAATGGAATATTATAGATTCTATAGCATAATAATTGGAAGAAATTTACAAATATCTGGTAACTATAAACCGGGGAATCTCGGTGTACGAGCATCGAATGAACCGAATGTGGAAACCAAACGGAAGTGCCAAAAATAACAATGTCTGAACGTCAATAATTCTTAGTAGAATTACTTTATGATCGGAAAAGCCACTTGTTCCAAGAACCATTTCCTTTGACTATCTATTGTATAACGCGCGCAAAGAATAAACGATAACAAAATAATAGAGGTTTGACTATGAATAAGTAAAGACATATGTACCTTACTGGCGTCACCACCTTCCATCTTTAAGGCATGAGCTCGAGACCTGCAGTGTTTGTAAAGGTTCGACTTGGTTTTAAAGGCGAAACCGCAAGGCACGCAAGGATACGGTCTTTCGTTGGTATGGGCTCTGATGTGTTTTTGCAAAACACTCGGCTTCGCGCACGAGAGCCTGCAATAAGGACATACATAGCCGCTTTTCCTAGACTCGGTCGGTTCTCCATCCGCCGGTTCCGGAGAGGTCTCGACCTTGATTGGATCTTTGAGCGACTCTCTCGAGTCCTTCGACGAATCTTTCCTTTTAGGTGTTTCTGGAGAAGCGTCATTGTCCGACGTATCCTTTTTTGCCTCCAGTTTCGGCACAACCTCGGTCGTCGCCATCTTCTTAAATTTCTTGTGCAGGTACTTTGGCTCGCCATCGTTGTTGTTGTTGTTATTGTTTGACAACTGTGGATCTGTCATCGCCACAGTGTGAGTCTCTGCAAGCAAAGAAATCGTTCGATTAACATTTCGTATTGTGTGTTTCACATTAGATACGCATACAACCGTGTACAACACAATATCCATTAACGAACAGGTATGCGTTCATATACCGCACTCTTCTTCTGCTTCTAACCAAGTAAATAAAAGTGTCTATGTTTCTAATCGAGTTTCAGAGAATTGTTGAAAACCTATTCTTTTTACTGATAACTTGAACCGATGGTGAAGCGTTGAGAGAACTACTGACAGTAATAATAAGAAAGAACACGCTCTACCAAGTTTCAACACTTTAGCCTGGTTGAAAGGGTGGGTAAGAAACAGTGGTGACGAGCGCCCTTATCCCGTTAACGCTCCTCTTCGAGAAGATCGTTTTACCATAAATGATTAGCCTCTTTGGAAACTGCTACAGAATTCGTATAAAACGTATTATTACAAATGAAAAGATATATTATATACGATCTTCGACCGACAAATGTTAATTTAGACATTTTTGAAATTTCTTTTTCAATGGAAGTATATTTCTTGAAATCTTTACCAAATTCTCATCTTCATTTTTTCACAGTGTTGTTTGTTAAATAACTTTCGAACTGCTGATTCAATGCTCTTCGCTTTCTTCTCTTTATTTAACTATGATAGGAAGATATCGTATTCCAATAATAATTAAAGAATGTTGTAACAATTCGAAAAGCTTTTCTCAGGTGGACTGGCTTTATCATTTTCTCTAGTTTCCAAACAATATAATGTACTCTTGTACAGAAATGAAGTTCAAGGAAATAAATAATCTTCGATAACATATATGAGAAATGTTGAAAGTACCGGTTTCCAAAGAATTATTACTACAGCAAAGTTTTTATACTTTTGCCTGAAACTGTATATAGAATTGAATAAAGAAGTAACCAGGAAAAGAAGAAATATAAAACGGAACAAGCGCGAGTGTGGAAAAGGGAGGAATATAATTAGTTCGGCGAAAAACGTGAATCACACGCAGATCTAAACTATTTCCCGATATTACACACAGTAAATCAGTCAGATCGTTCCAAGAATCTTTCGAGCCACGCACAACATTGCAGTGAGTCATATTTCATTAATAAAATAGGAAATCCATAAAAGATGGAAAGTATTAGTCCTTCCGAGTTTGCATATGTGCTAATATATTACTAAGGAAATAATAAAAGAGTATTCATAATTTCAAAAGAAACGAAAATTTTTTTCTTTTTACATCAATAGGTTTCATGGTTTCTTTTTCAATGATGGTTTTATTTGTTTGTGCGATTATTTTTACTCGGCGAAGACTAAAATTTTCCGTTCGGAAATAGACTATTAGCTTTTAGGAAATGACAACGTAAGTGATAAATATACGAATTTAATGAAGTGTATAAGAAAACCATAGATAATCAACAATTGTTGAAAGGATGACATGCGGAAAGAAATACAATTATTCGCTACTTCGTTGTATTAATGCCCTCATTACAATATGTCGCACGTATGGCGACGAAGCAAACAAGCGCATAACGTCATAGACTGGCTTACAGTACGATAAGAATATTCATGTGATTATTTTCCTGCAACGTTGCGTTTATAAAATAGAACAATACCTTTTATTTTCCTTTGAACTGCTTAAGTTCATCGTTTCCCGTAAAAAGAAAGTAAACAAGGTTCACAAACAGTGAAATCTGTTTTTTTTTAGTATTCAAGTACTATATTTCAATACATTTAAATGTATAATGAATATGAATAGGTGTAAAGTAAACAGGTATAAGAAATTGTTCTTTCGAAAATTTTAAGGACATTTGGAGTACGTTGTAAAATGATATAAATTATGTGCATATGTAACAGTGGACAAAGAGCTGCCCGCCTCATATTTTCGGTATTTTTCCTTGATTATCTGCAATTTATACTTTTTACGTATGTGTATAAAATGTATAATATATAAAAGAATTTATCAGAATCTGATACTTGGCATATTTTCATCAAAATATCAAAACTTACGGCAGTTTCTAAGGTGTTCTATTGATTGGAAAGTGTTAGAAATGCGTGATTTAAGTCTTGAGTAAAATCATACATAAAAATAGTCTATAAAATGTAAATACCTCAGCCGAGAGAATATTAAAGGAATTTCATTATTTGTTTGAAAAAAGTAAGCGCGAGGTAAACGAAAAGGGTAAATAAAAAATTTACCTCGATGACATGCTTTCTCAAAATTGTATGATAATTGATATTTTTTTAAATAGTATTATATATTGTCACTATTATGATGTAAATTATAACATTGTGGTAAAGATTAAAAAATTATTACATGACCTTCACGTCACCTTAAGTACGAAAAATTCAATAAAGTTTGTAGGAATGAATGTGAATAACGTAACGAATGTGTTTAGAGAAATATGATTCGAACGATTCCATCAGCTTCCATACGTATTTGGAAACGGTAAACGAATGATCATCTGGGTTTTATCCTAGATAGCTGACTAATGTTGGCAAATATCTCTAATACATTCATATTGTCTGGTATTGTGGAAACATCGTTATGCACTATTGCGTTAACTACTTCCTTTAGAAAGAAATTTTATTATCATCGATACGTTTGAAATTTGTTTATTTTAAGAGAATAATTCACGAAACCGATTGCATACTTTCTAGTAAATAAAATTATATAACATTTTTTTACATGTAATCTCTCATTATGTTCTTTCACATTATCATTAATATTATTAATGTATAAAAATTATTATTAAAAGCGGTAAACGTCTAGAAAATCGAAAAAGTGCTGCAGTTATTGTCTGATGTTCCAAATAGCTGATTAAAAAATTATCGATGCATTGAAAACCGACCGACTCGTCAAAAACTATATTTATAATTCTGACTGTTTCAAATGCCAGTGTACAAAAAATACAACAATATCTTAATTAAATACGGAGAAACAACATCGTAAATGTTTCTTTTGTTTGTAGGTACTGTAACATCTACTGCCAAAAAGCATCTTATAATTAATTTATTATCGTAATCAATATAGTAATTTCTGTATCTTTTCCCGTAACAGGCTTTCATCATCGACTATTAGACGTATGTCTCATTATGTAGACCCATTAAAAAAACTATATATTGGTAAATTTATGTGCATAAAAAATATAACGTTGCAGTCAATTTATTACTTATAATAATATTCGCTCCTTTGAAACAAGTCAATCTGTTTGTAGTTCTCTTCTATTACTGGAAATGAATGCAAATGTTGAAGTGATCAAAGTAGATCGAACATTCTGCGTGATATATTCGATAATATTTATGTCGACGTCACACACATGTATCTTTAATTACAACGATATCACATGTGTTGACGTATAAAACGTAAAAAGAGCAATGACGAGGACTTGGTTAAGGACACTTTTTCTTATGGTTTTTCAATGTAAATAACATAAAAGGGTATATTATCCGATCAATATTATTTATACATGTCTACAATCTTTAAGTATCATCATATGTTAGGTCCATAAAAAACAACAGCTATTTGTATGAAATGATTTAGAAATATAATTCTTACTTCTTTGGAATAATTTCGCAGAAAATTTGACGTAACAAGTTCCCCGTCGAACCGGCAAATGTCCTACACGATTTATACTTTCTTAAGTAACACAAGCGCATCTTTTCCCGAATAATACGAGTCATTAATTTGTTTGATTGAAGTGCCGATTAGGTTGCATATAATTATGGTGGGTTATAATTTTCAGATTAATTTAGAGAAATACAGAATTAAAAGATTATTTGTCTTATCAAGGATTTCATAGATTTTAAAGTAAAATAAAAACGGAATTAAAATTCATTGCAGTTTTTATATTATTATGTTTCATTCGTTAGTACTGTATGTATTATGAGTATATAAAAATTGCGGTCAAGCAATAGATATAATACTGTGAATGATTCACTTCAAAGTTCGTTCTCTGTGCATGAAAAAATATTTTTGATCACTTCCCAATTAAAAGCTTACTTGTGCAAGAAAATATGAGTTCCAAAGGATTTATTTTTCTTCCGTAGTAAAAGGTTGATTTTACGCTTTTACAAAGCGTTTAAGAATGGGAAATACTAATATTTAAAAATATATAAAATAGTCACAATGCTTATTTTGATTTGTTATAAACATTCTTGAAATGAAGACATAAAATTTAAGGTGTATATGTTTCCTATTTTTATAAAATTTTGTCCTTTCCTTTTTTACAAAGGAAATTGGCACTTTCAAATACTCTCATGAAAAATGACCTCCCAATCCAGAATAAATATTTAAATTAACTTCTTTCTGGCACTTGTTTCAATCAAGAAATGTTCGATCGCATCTTTAAAGCTTCGTTCGTATCAGTCGACATGTTTTACTTCAAGCCTCGAAAATTTAAGTAACTTCAAATTATTTTGTTAATGTGATACTGTTATTTATTCAAGTAAAAATATATTATATTTCCATATTCCACATAAAGTAAACGAGTAAGTAACCTGTATTTAAACGGATCAGAATGAAAGAGTTTGTCTAATATGAAGTAGGATTAAGATTTTTGTTTCTTATTGAAATCCTAACTAAAATAGCAAATAAATGAATCAATCGAATGATTAAGTAAGGTATGTTTGACGCTTGCTTATTAAGTCGCTTAATATTCAAGGCCTCGAGCATTATTCTTACGGAATTATGCGAGAATTACATTACGAAAGCGGAAGGAGCCAAGTTCAACAGTTCAGATCACTTGATCGTAGTTTGCACGTGCGTAGAATTTTCCTTTCATTGGATTTTCATTTGTAAGTATATATATATACCTAATGAGACTCGTGAAACGAGGCGAAGTATTTCTCACTTTAGTAAGTAGGCTGACACGGAATTACATAGAATATACTTGCAGAGGGTTGTTTCAATTTTCAATGAATCTACAATCGGATTACATACATTTACTCACGATAGTCCCTGAACCGTTGCATCTGTAATTTTCAAGAAATCAAATGCACACGGTGGAGTCACAGCTATACAATATTGCGATAGACCAAAGTTTCAAGTGTTAAGAATATGAGAGTAAAGTTAAAAAAAATCTAATAACGTAATACAAACAACTAACAGAAGACTAAATACAAACCGACGAAATAAATAAAGCTTATGGGGGTCACAACGTTTTTCGAATTCATGAATTATTTTTGTATTAATTAATGCGAATATTTAGTGGTCTATCCTTAGCATTAAATAGTTGTTACAATCAATGTTCCATGCTACATGTAAAGTTTTTTCTTTTATGGGATCCCATAATACTTAATATTTCTTTAACAAATGCTCGATATGATTCAGATCTGAGGTTTGTGGAAATGTTTTCTGACAAACCAAATTTCTTCGCGTTTTCGTTTGTTTGAAAATCTTTAAATACTTATATTTATTTAAAATCTCGTCAATGAAAACGAGATTTCATGTTCCATTACCGCCATACACCTCTATATCATAACAAAGCCACCTCCATGTTTCATAACCGGAATTAGATTTCACTTTTCTAGTCTCGTATTTTTCTGTCACGATATAAAATGTTGCTCATTTGGGCCAAAAGAGCTGAATTTACTTTCAACTAAAAAATTTACTTTATCCCAGAAAGTATTAACTATATTTATACAGTTTTGTTTAAACTTTTTTCCATATTTTCTGCGCTGATGTACTATATGGCTGCTTCTGCAGTATTCATCTAGGACAACGGTGCATCCGAATAATTCTGAAGCACAAATCGGCATGTACTTACATATAAGCTTTCTGAAATTGCTAGTAATCATTTTAGCACGTGTTGGTGCAGAAATGCATGGATTTTTTTTTTATTTCACATATAATAAGCTTTCCCCCTCTTTAGGAATCAATTCTCTTCCTTCTTTTACTTTTTAATCATGGAATGTATAGTTGACTTACTTTTATTTGTGAAAAATGTTACTATCAGTTCACTGGTTTCATAGTTCTATAAATTTTCAGAATTTTGTGACCCCCCATAAGCGATATGTTTATAATTGCCGATTCTCTTAATATGTAATAGGTAACTCAATTGGACCTCTACGATCCTTGGTACAATTAATTTTCCAAAATTAATCACATGTGTACTATTTACTATTTTACAAATTTCCTGCTTTGTTCCTCGTTCCTATTCTTTCGCGAAACACTTCATTTCAACCGGTTGACAGATATGTGTTTTTCATTTACGTATTTGCACGACGAAAATATTCTCTTTATTAACTTTCTTTTCAGTACTCCAAACATTTGCTTTTTCCAGGATTATTTCGTACAGGTAAGTACAGAGGACCCGCCACGTCTGTGCCGACCACCTATAAACTAAACGTGCATAAGTCCACCTCGATCCTTCTAGGAAACATAGTAGTCGAGCCACTGTGTTCTCAGGATTTCATAAATATAAGAAGACATAAATTCGACGCCAATGTTCGGTACATCTCATTTCGTCGCATTCTGTCCAGTCTGTTTTCTTCGTCACACGGCTCGACCAATAAGACTGTATCGCTTTTGATTTGACTTCAACCTACTTGAAACGTTTCTCTTATTTTTACACCTCTGACATACAGTGTCATTTTTCATTCGTTCCGCGAGCCTCGATTCACCCGGTATTTGCTGCTAACTTGCGGAACAATACCCACAATCATAAACCCTTACCGTTAAGAGAAGCTTCGAAACTCGGTGCGGTCAAGCTCGCGCTTGATAATTTTTCAAAGTTATTTTTCTTCGCGTACATCTCACTTTAAAGAAGAAGTCTTCTCCGCCGTCAGTCATGGAAGAGTTAGTGACGTTCTTTCTGCTCCTCCTCCTCCTCTTTCTCTTCTAGGATGAAATCAACATTCGTACGAAATCACTCAGTCGGCCAACATCTCGTTGGACAAGCCAGCTTTATCGGTCGAACATACAAGTTCCATCTCGTTCGTCAGACATTCGTGTTAAGTTCTCGTTACGAAGAGTCTCGTAAAGCCTCCTGTTCATAATTACGTATGTGAATTTCCTTCTCGACAATTAATTTTGCGAAGACAGAACAATAGTTTTAATTGACGGATCTAGGTGGCCAAAATTAATTTGGTAAGTGGGTATCATATCAGGTTCGCGCACGTAAATTACGTACACGAAAGATTGAAAACATAAACCTTACACCCCAAGAGGATAAACAGAAAACCCATGTATGTACTTACTTACAAGGGAAGTTATCGAATCCGGAAATTAAAAAGATTATAAAACCTTGTGCGCAAGTAGAATAAGTCAAGCCTAATATATTGCAATTTTTTCGTGTCGAATTTCACTTTGAAAGGGTGAAACCACCCCCTGAAAACAATACAAAATTTTCTTTCCCGTGGATTAGCTTGAGAACAATAAGAGGTAGCGAAAAAGAGTTTCAACAAAAAATACATTATTCTTTCACGTTTAGAAAACTGAAAAATAAAATTTAAAAAAAAATTAAAGTTCCTTTTTCTTTAATTGCAATGTACTAAGTTTTACTTACTCTACTTATATATAAAGTTTCGTAATTTTTTTAAATTGCGGGTTCGATAACTTTCCTGGTTAGTTAAATACCCGTGACTCCGCAGCGCGTACGCAATCGACGCGAGGCTCAATGCAATATTATTCTTGTAAATATTGAAAAACAATATATCATAACCTGTTTGAAGTATCGAAAAGGAAAGCAATAAAAAGTTAAAGCTTTTACATATTTTGAGTAGAGTAAAATCCTTTTTGTGGAAGACTGCGTTGAATTTTAGAAAATATCTATTTATATCTTCCTCTCCCATTATAGAATTTGAAATATTCCTAATTATATATGTAGACGGTAATAATTTTGTAAAAAAATGTATGGAAACTAAAAGAGAAATTTTTTTTGGAGATTATAAATTACAAGAAATGTGTACCAAGAAAACAACCGAGACAGTTATAATTATTAATCATTCCAATAACTTAATTTGTGGATATTTTATATGAAATTAATTAATACAAACTAAAATAATATTGTCAGATTAGATGATCTGAATAATATATTGTAATATATATATTTATCTTATCCGTTTTCTATAAAGATGTAAGAAAAAGGCATTACATGCTCATTATAAGAAATAGAAGTAATTTTTACGTATGTTACGTAAAAAAGTATCTTGAGAACTTCTCTGTTTAAATATCCATAAATATGGAAATACTCGCACGATCTCATTTACATAATATACATCGTATATTTCTATATGTTACATGATCAGGTATCACTGTTTTCTTTCCCAATGTCGTTAATTTACAAATTACTATTTCTATTTCAGTTTTTCAGTCAAACAAACGGTTCTTAATATTTTACATCACCAAAGTCGCTATTACGAAGATATTGTAAGAATACAGAATTCGACAACTGAATATAATATCAATAATAATCAGACGATCTTATGGCGCATTGAACCGTTTAAAATGTAGAAAAGAAGAACAGTTTATTATTTCATACCAATATGTGAGTTAATTTAAACAATGATAGTGTGAATGAACGAAATTTAAAGCGTTTGAAACGCGGTGTTGTTAAATGCGAAATTTATCTTTGGAAAGTGTAAGATTACAAGTAACGAATTTTTCTGTAATCTGCGAAAGTTGTCGTAAAGTCAGAATGAAACGAAATACTGGGATTATCTTTTAATAAATTATGATGTTGCGATGCAAATAAACTCCATGTAACTATGTACGTAAATAAACCTCAAAATATATATATATATATATATATATGTATGTATAAATTATTAAAATATATAAATATTTCATATTCTGTATTTTAGTCCTTTTAGACAATTTTAAAAACGGTAAAACACGTGTTAATTTAGTAATTTTATAGAATATTTATATCAAGTTTCAAATTAATAGAACCGCCAAATAATTTTTTCCATACAAAGTTTGACACATCGCTTCACCACTTTAAGGGGGAACACCACCTATTTATTCACATACAGACGTCCTACGTATAAGTAAACTTTAGGAATTATTTTGTTAATAACTATTAAGTGAAAACTTCTGATTTTTTCATTATTTTAATTATTATGGAAATGACAAGCATTTGAAGTACAAAAACTTATTTTTACCCCAAAAAGTTAGCTGTAAATATTTATAAAAAATTAAATATTTGAAATATCGAAAAATCCGTATACGATATTTTAGATAATATATTTCTGTTTATAAATCCACAACAATTTTTGTTTTCGGACGTTTCAGTTGCTTGCAATCGAATCAGCCAACAATGAATGTTTTACGAAAAGGAATTCTAAAGCTAGCGAATAACTGCGCTATTTCCTAACATTTTGACTTCGTAACATTTTACTCAATAGTTATTAACAAAGAAAAAGTGCCTAAAGTTTACCTATATTTAGGACGTCTTTAGATGATGTCTTCCCATAAGGGATGAATTTTGAAGAATCCCGTTTTAGTGAGTTTGTTAGTTATGAAAGAATATACTACCAAAATTTTATGTTTTTAGCTTCAGTAATTTCGGTTTTACGTTAATGAATGAGTCAGGCAGTCGGTTAGTCAGAAATAGAAAGAAATTAATAGGAATTAAATAGAAAGAAACAGTTGAGCATATCAATTTTCAGGCATGAAAAACGAAGAATGACATGTATCTGCGGAAAATCAATTTTAAAGCAACAAAGGACGAAAGGAATGAATATGTGGCTTAGAAGTATTCAAATATAGTAGAAGATTCAACGTGGAATGTTCAGCACAAAGACGCAAAGCCTTTGATCGAAAATCAACATACCATTGTCAAAGAAAGAAACATCGTTTGCTATTCTCGATGTATCTATTTTCTTCAACATCTATATATCCCTTTAATGCATCACTATCAAACAAATCTTATTCATGAATATGTCTCGTACTTCCATCTGCAATACACTGAAATCCAGATACAATGACTCACAAAGGTATCTGAACACTTACCATGAAATACTTTATTAATTATAATAAGTATATTATACAACTCTGTCCGAAATATTATAAACATTGTAAGGAGATATGACTCTTTAGATTATATAGGTAAAGTTTGAAGAAAATCAAAAGATATATACAATAGTTATGAATTATTTGAATTAAAATTAAAAATTTATGATCTTTCACTTCTGATATCTATAATATACCTACTTTTGAGGTATAATATAGCTCTTTCAAAAAGAAAAGCATATGCGAGGCAGCGTATTGTGAAATATTTCATTTAAATATAATATATTACGTTTATCCATTTTTAAACGTTACTACTATATTTATTCACATGTTATTGATTTGCACCTTATTTATCGAACATTCTTTCTAAAAATGACAGCAACGGAATTAAATACTATTCTTAGTGACTCAAAAATATAAATTTTACAATGTTTATAATATTGCGTATAGAACATTTACCACGAATACACGGTAACACAATTAATTTTTACATATACATTACATAGTCTAATATGATACACTTATTTTTGCATAAACATATTACAAAAGCAGCAAAACGAATGTTAGTGAAAATATATAAATAAATAAAAAATAAATCACATTAACCCACTTTTCGTAAGTTGTAAAAGGAGAGTAAAGATTAAGATAATTTCAGTAAATTTTGTTTATGTATTTAGTTCTTAAGTTAATTTCATTATTCATTGTACGCTACAGTCGAATTTCGTTATCAATTTTTTGTACTCTCGTAACCAATGTATGATCTAAATTAACGAGACAAATTTATGATCTAAATTACAATGTGAATCAAATCTTACGTTTCTATACACTCTAGGGGAAAAAATTATTTTTCATATCACTTTCAGCTCTTAAGAAATTTAATTTTGAAAAGGAACATCAAGTTTTCAACTTAAAAAATTTGTTGTGTTAATTGTAAGACCTATACATATACGTTTCTAACAGACAATAATTCTATGAATGCTCTCAAATAATATATACATTGCTATAATGTTATAACTGTTTAAACATCTTTAAATAACGTTTAACGCGAGCGAGGCACACGTCACATATCAATCTTTGCAGATATTTTTCTGTATCTAACAGGAAATGTACAATAACTACTCCACATGATAGAATAGACTGTATCTGTCGAGAACCTACCAAAACAGGCCATAATACGGATTTTATTCTTGTGTCAGAAAATAAAATGTGCCCTTAAATGTAATAAAAGAATGAATCAAGACCAGATTAAGACAATACTTAACACTAAAAAAAATGTGATCATTCATATAGATCTTGAAAATTAGAGCTTCAAAAGTAAATGATTTTTATAAAATACAATATCCGGTAAACTGACGAGTTTTATAAATCTATTGGTAAATCTAAAGAAGGGTTTCGTAATATAAATAACACCATTTTCTCCGTTTAACGCATACAATTAAGAAGTTCGAGAAAATGTAAACGTTCAAAGCAAAAGAGGTAAAAAAGCAATGCAACAATAATAAAGATTTATAAAAAAATAAGTGCCATACTTATTATAGAATTTTATTTGCTGTTCACTTAAAGCTAAGTGCCAGTTTTTATTAATTTGTTCAAATGCAATAATATTTAACGCATGTACGCATATTGTTCAGTTAGAAAGAGCACACTGAAACGTCACGTCATTATTACGTAAGTGATTACGTAAGATACAATATCATTTACGTCTTCAATGTATGCTATTCTAATCAAAAACATGCAAAGTTCGAAAAATAGAATCTACAGCGTTCACGATTGAGTTAGAAGTGAAAGGGTGCAATATCAATCATATGCATCCTAGGTATTACGTTTTTAACCTCTAAGTAATTTAATCATGGTGAAAGAACGATCGTTTAATGGAATTTTATTATTTTTTAATGTAAACGAAATAATCTGCATAAACACTATAAAATAATAACGAACAACGTGCAAAGTTTTTTCTACGTATAAGGCTTCATATAATTTTCTTCATCATTAAAATAACACATATCAAGGAAAGAAAACCATCTAACTTTAAGTACTGTAGTAAAAGTTCATTACAAAATTTCCTAGATCAAAAATGTTAACAAAATGTATCTTTGCAAATATTGCAACTATTTCGCTCTACTCTTCTTATTAATTAATGATTTTTCTCGCGGTTCTATTCTATCAATTATATAAGTTAGCAAAAGTGTATTCAATTTTTATGGCTCCAGCACTAACATTTGTCATAGATAATGATGCAGTATATGTAACAACAAAGCGAATTAATTTTCAGTATTGACAAATGCACAAAATGAACAAATAAGTATTTACCCTATATGTATTTATGTTGATCAACTGTTTATCAAAATGATTAAATGAGAACATTTTCATTTCTTTTTCCATTACTTTTCTTTTGTTTTTAAACCAATATATTATTTCTATGCTTCAGAGTGAAATAGTAACGATTCTATATTACATTAATGTGCTATTCTTTCACATGAAGTTACTGCGAAAACCTAAAGAGGTCAATACTTTTCCGACCCACTGCATTTCGTGAACGAGTTGAAGAAGCTTTCGGCAGTAGAGCTTTTCTTCGATGACGTCTTCTGCGCTGCTGTTCGCTCGACTGCTCGGTAATTTTGGATCGCGCTATTTATACGCGAAAAGAGACATACTGGGAAAATGGAAAGGCATAGAGAAAGAGAAAAAGAAAGAGAAAGAGAAAGAGAAAGAGAAAGAGAAAGAGAAAGAGAAAGAGAAAGAGAAAGAGAAAGAGACCGTGCACTACGCGATTCAAGTTGCTTTGTCTATGGAAGCATTCTTCAGCGATTAAGAGATAAATAATAATAACCATACCTATAATGCGGAAGAAGAAGAGAAAAAAGATCAAAAAATAAAAGAAAATAAAACAAAACAGAACAAAAAAGAGGAAATGAAAATAGCATATCTTTATGACACACATTTGGTAATCAAAACTGTAGTAGAAATAATATTCGGTTGTCACATAAATACGTATGGATGTACTAAACATTTTGTTTGGAATTATTAGTGTCCTAAAGTAAAGAAATGAGAGTGCTGAATTTAAACTAGTCAAAAGTGGCTTCTTATCCATCAAAATCACGCGTATTTGCAATAAGTCATACTTAAATTCTTACACTTAAAACACGTTTATAGTTAATAAAAGTAACAGTAAGTGATAATATAGTGTCGAATATTGTAGCATGGGAAATCATTATTCAATAATGTTTCGATTTAAACAACCTAATTAATAATCTAGTGCTAAACATTGTTGTAATACGATCTATGTGAAATATCAATGGGCGTGTCGTAAAATAAAGGACGCTGCCTACTGACAGTGTTAAATTGTTTATTCAACAAGTAACAAATGATTTCTAACAAATAATAAAACGTCGTGAAATGAGTTCGCAGAATTAATGTGTAAATTAGAGAGAAAATTAAACGACATCAACAATAAAAAGGTGAAATGATCAATTCATTAGTTGCTAACATTTTCCAGGTAACTTAAAGGCAGAAACAGTAGATAACACGCCAGGCACGTGAATGAGTAATCTTTTCCACGGAAAATAACAAATTTTCCTTTCAAACGCGCGTGGTCCCACCGCAACACAAGCATTCGAGGAAAATTTCCAATGAAAATTTACATTACCTATAGTAATCTGGTACATATGGAATGAGAGGTCGTACATGAAATTACATTTTCCATTCAAACTGAGACGAACTGTTGAGAAAGGAAAATAATAGTACATACCAGTAATAAATTATAGATAGTTATATGAATCTGCAAACACGCTTTGGTTGTGCGAGGAAATTTTCATTATTAACTTGAGACAAAAAATGAATTCAAACTGTTATTTTGCTCAGTATGTGCGACTATTTCAATCAATACTGTGGTCTTCATGATTTAGAGGTTACGTGTCAGAAGGGATTAAAAGAAGAGTACGTTGCTACAAATTATTCTAAATATATACCGTATTAGTAAGAGAGTATGATAATTTTCAATTTCATATTTTCAATCATATTTTATATAATTGAAATGACCGCAAAAGTAATAGAAAACTATCGGATTAATATACAAATAAGTATATAGAAATATCAAACAATTTGCCCTCAAATTTTGTTTGAAAATTATCAGTTCTTGCCCTTCCGTAAATTACATCGAAAACGTTAAACTTACTATTTTCTTCCGAAATCATAGCGATTAATAGATTGCTATCCTCTGATATACCTACTATAAAAATTAATTAAAGTTAGTAACTTTTTAGATATTTTAGTATTTCAAATTAGCAACAGTATTCGAAATATACTGCATTTCTTCTATATAAATTTAGCGAATTCATTGTGTAATAATAAAATGTAAATCTACTCAAAAATTGTTCATATTTTGTTGCTCACATCTTTCTTGATATTATAATAAATAATAATGAGATATTAACTTCATGCTATCGAAATCAAATTCTTGTTATTTGAAACATATCACCGTACCAAATTTTCTAATGGTTTTTCAACACACCTATTTTTATTAAAAACAAAAGGATGTAACAATGCATAGATAAATATAATTTAAGGAAGTAACGAATTTTTTGGAAATATTAGAGAAATAAATTTGTCAAGATAATAGGTAAAATATGTAATGAAATTTGTTTATGGACAGATACTTTCAATTCGTTAACAAAATATGATGCCTTTAACTTCAGAAAACATGATTTATTTAAAATAATCCAACTATAGTGTTTAATCGGGAAACTACGTCATATTTGACCCGTTTCCCTTAAAGTTCTTGAATAATTGAATAATGAATAATTACATACGTAACGAGTATTCCTTAAATGCATGATCGAAACTATCATATCCAAGTAGGTAAATACGTAAATATATACATTTCACATCTTTTCAAAAGTTGTTAATGTAATTTAACTTCGCAATTACCCGCGAAGGGATCCAGCAAAAGACTAAATATTTGTTAATATTAGGGAATATTTGATAATTTATGATTTATTTTTGTCTCCATTTACAGAAACCTTAATTAATCTTTGAAAGTGAAATTTAAAAACAAGATACACGAAATAATGCTTTTTCGAAAGAATTCATAACGAGAAGAACCCAACATTAGAATCTTTACATCCGAATCTAGATCTTTTGATCGTCTTTTTTTCATTTCAATGGAACAAGCAACGTTTTCCCTTTATCCGTTTGCTTATTCAATACTTTTGACACTTTAGATCTCTATAATTACAGATTTTTCACTTACAATGTTTTTCGAAGATACTTTCAATTAGTTGTAGTTTATGACGATATATTTCGTTAATAGTAATATTTATTAATCATTGATTAATTTGTACACCATTTTATTATTTTAAAAAATGTTTAGCACAAGGTAATTTATGTACTTCTCAACATCTAAAACATCTTACGTAAGCGTAAGATATTAGTATTCTGAAATGATAAATAAATTATTTAATTATTTTTATTATCACTTGATTATGGCTGATAATAGCGTCTCAATAATAGAAAAATGCTATTTTTAGAATATTTACTGTGTTTAACGTTAAATGCCAAAAAGAGTTACCGTCTTGTGCAAAAGTATTTATTAAAGGGACAATACCAATTCTAAAGTGAACGCGATTTTTAAATATCGACGTAGAAAATACGTAGCATAGATAATATATTATTATCTTCTATAGAACGTTAGTAATTACGAGAGAACGACGAAGATGAAAGGGAGTATAGCGATGGAAAAAGTAAATCTAATGCGAAGGAGATAGCATAAAACTGTGTAATGAGCCAGGTAAAAGTACAGAAAGCGAAGAGGTTAATGCAATTTCGCAATCTTTGTGTATAACGGACTCATTGAGCACGAGGCAACCCCTTTATAAACGGATAACCAGCCAGTCTCTGATGTTATATGAAACAAACGGCGCTTCATGACTTTATTGGATCTTCGAACAGGAAATACTCGGAAATGAATGAAACGACAGTGACGACTCTCTTCGTTCAATTCATTCCTATAAATTCTGTCGTTCCATGAACTCGTCATGTCAACAGAGAAATATCACAGTACGCTTTACTTCTGCTATAGTATAATCTAGATTAAAAACCTTTTTCTTTCCACTATCCCCGGTTATCGATTTCTCGATGGGGATCAAGACAATCAAGGGTTTATCCAGTACACTCGATTAGACATAGCTACATGTATGTCTATAAGCACCTGCAGCACTTCCGTGGGGTCGTCCACGCACCCTACTCCTGTTGTAATCTCTGCTGTTAACGTAATCTCGGATAGTTCATAATTGACAGGCTTCAACAATCGAATAACAATTAGACGATCGTGACATAGATTTTGACGACGATTTCTTGATTCTAAGGCGCGTGAGGTGTCTACTTTGTCGTTCCATATGCTGATGTGCGTTGCCGGACGCATAGTATTGTTGGTCAAGTCAGTGATGCGTGTACTGTTGGTATTTACCGGACAGATCGTCAAATCTGATTTTCTCGGAAATGTAGCAACATACGACAAAGGTCATTGCACATTTTCAACTCATTTTTCTACGTGGAATCGCTTCCTGACTTCTTGTTCCGAGACACCCCGCATATCGAGCAACACGCGTTATAGCTGTATTTAGTCACGCATAAAGGTTTCCAAATGCTAAAAGTTATAAACATATAAATTAACTACACGAAGAGGTAGAAAATAAATAGTTTGAAAGTTTCAATTATAAAATTCATGCTTAATATGTAATTTCTGTAATCAAATTTTTGTAAAATTATAAATTATAATAGGCTTCAGTAATGTATTGAGACAATATTAAGCACGCACATATATGTACGTATCGAATAATATTTCAACTAATTAATGATATACACGTTTAAGAACAAAATACACATTGTTCTTACACGTTTTGGTAGCTACTATTTTATTTTTAAGAAATTTGTAACTAAATTTGCAATTTCTATTTATTTCGATGTGACAAATATTTTCAGAAAACAAGCAGTACAATATAAAGTTCAACATGATTTAATAGGTAATCATTTACGAAAACTATTATTAGAAAAAAACAATTTTACTTAACTCCATGTTCATGAAATAAGTTTACAAAAATGGAATTTTACATAAACATTTAAGCCAATATTACGTTGCATTTACGGCGACGTTCATGTTTACATTTTTCGGCGACATAAAATCCCAAGACCTTTTAGTCCAGACCTTTCCATTTTTTTACGCTCCACTTCCAGGGCCTAATCCAACAAACACGAGACGAGAAGGCGCAGCCTATTAAAGATTTTTTAAATTTCTGTCCTTCCTGCACCGACAACAAGTTGCTGATTGGTCTGTATCGCGACTTTTCTCGTAAACTCATTTAACATATGCCAAAGATCTCAATCGTCGCGTGAGTCCCCTTTTACCTGGCGACTGCTGATTGCTAGAGACACGGTCACTCACACGGACAAGTCCAATATCCGGACGCATCAAATCCAACCAATCAGAGGACTCCTTCCGTTGGATCCAGCCAACGGAGCGGCACCTCGCTGCCAACTCGTCTAGAATCCGCCGACGACACCTCGCCATTTTTAATCACGCGCGTTTTATCCTGAAGAGGGGCTTCCTCCACCACTGGGCCATAGGGGTCTCTCTCTCTACGATGCCCTACACCTTCAGGGTGAAAACCAATCAACAAACGTAAGACTTCAAACTTGAAAGGAAGACGCTCTTCGAAGAAACTCACAAATCAGCTGATGCACAAAAATCGTGGATGACAGACTAAACTCTCTTTCGGCAATCACATGTGGGCCTCTACAGTTCTAATTCGCCGTTAACTTTTGCAGACCATAATTCCACCGCTCATCGCGGGCCTTACTCGCCGGTGACACGCATAGGAACAAAATTCAATCATATACAATCATCCTCAATACTTTAAAAGGTTATGAGGAAAGTTCGAGTTTGAACAAACATTTTGGTCCTACGAATTGAAGTGTTCAAGTCTGAATAGTATAGCCAATTACATTTCCTCTCATGCTAGAAAAAAAAAACAAGTCCTGTGCAATCTGTGTGTGGTATTCATATTAACTTAATGATGTAATTTAATTTTAAAGAAAATTTCTTGAAACTTTTTTTCCTGGCTATTACAGATAATAATTTGCAAACAAATCAATAGAGAAAGGGATAGTAACATGATCTACTATATAGTTTTATGTTTCTTTTCAAAATGTGATTCATAACTTAACCCATTTGCTGCCAACTACAAGATATCTCGTAGCATGTCGCAGATATAAGTTATTGTCTTTAAAATAAATTTTTGGAATCCAGGACAAAGCGGTCTTAATTTCTGCGGCAGCGAATGGGTTAAATTGCTTTAAATGTTTCCGTAAAATGTGAGTAAATAAGTCATTTTTCGAGCTCTAACAAGAATGAAGGTAATATAGTCTTCTCATAGAAATCGTTTTCATGAACATTTTAAATAAAAATAAAACGGGCTATTTAGTTATTTCCGTTTCGATAAATAGACAGATTAAATATATTAGGATTACACTGAGATGCTGGTATGTATTATTTACAAGGGATCGTTTCCGGAAAAGAACTTATTTTACCTGATTTTCACTTTTTCCGCATTAGAAGTTTGGTGTAAATTAGTAATAAGAATCAATATATTAGTAGAAATATTACGAATACAGTAAAACTCATCATCTTTATGCCGTTTTCTTTGCACAATAAGTAGGTGGTTGAAAGCATTATGTAATCTGAGTTTTAATTTTATCATCGAATAGGTAACCTACAATTAATTGAAGATTATGAAAAAGAAGACTTTAATATTCTCAAAACAAATATTTTACCAAAGAAGTTAATTACTACGATACTATGAAATTTCGTAAGTAATTATGTTTAGCTACGCAACTTAATTTGCAAGAATAAAGCGATACGTAGAGCATATCGCTAGCATAACTATTTACGGCACGTTAAACAGGAGATGATTTCCGCGGCAAAACAGTTAAGTATACATAACCGAATTGATGAATAGCAAATTATGTAGTATGGAAAATAAGATAAGGACAAAAGAAACCTAATCAATTATACTCGTATTCCTTCCTGAGATCAACTCATCTGCAACGAAGACAAACTTTTTCTTTCACAAAAGCTTATACAAACAGTCCAAGTCTGCTTCCTCTTCTACTACAGCATCCAAGAATCAGGTAAATTTAAAATGGCAATAAATGGCCTAGAATGATTTAAAAGAAAATCACATTCAGTCAATGAACTCCTTTCGTGGTATGTTACATTTAACTAAACAAAACTTATAGCTCCATTCAGAAAATGAGAATTACCTTCAAATTTTGGAAACGTCCTCCATATAAAGGAATATTCTTTTAAACACTTCTTGAGATAATAAGTAGATAGGGAATAATTCTATTGATTAACTGAAATGATATATTTTATAACATACTGTATATATATATATATATATATATTATACTAAATGTGAATGAAAGTGATATTCACAAATGGAACTATTTAAACATGAAAATGTTGATTCCTTCTTTCAATAATCAGTTTCTTTGGCTGGTGCTTTTCTTGGATCTATCGCTGCAATTATGATAAATCGAAAGAAAGTTCATGGATCGTTGAAAGAACGTTTAATATACGAAACATGTCCGACACAAGGCGGTTAACGAATTACAAGGCCTGACCAGTGGCACATCATATGATATAGAATAGTCCGAACAGACTATTCATGGCTCGTAATTGATCGTTTGCGGTGCGAGTTATGCTTCATTTCTTGGACTCTAGTCTTATCCTCGCTACAGCCTTCGCGTGTCAGTAGTATTCACTGCCCGATGACGTTTACTTTTCATTTTCTTATCATTTTCATGCTAATTTTGGCTGGCAGCGATTTCCACGTTCACCGTCGACATATTTAGACCAGAATAATTACGGGTTGAATGACATCAACAATGAAACCCGCTACTGTTAACACAATTATCGAACACTGCTACAGTAAAACTCCATTTACCACATCTAATATTATCGCAGTGTACGGTTTAATTAAGATGCTATCAATTTCTTATTATTCGAATTCAGAATATACGGCATGCTGCTCAAATAGACTTTTATCCCCATTCGCGCATTAAACAAAGGATACCAATTCAGACGAAACATACAACAAATGAATGAATTCCAGTCACAGGAAGATCAGATCCTGTAACAGTGGAACTCCGATAACTCGAAAAATATTTTCATTTCCTTTTGTTCAGATATAAAAGTCTCTGTAACTCGAACTGTTCGACTAACGTTCAGCACGTATTTTACCTCTATGACTCGAATTCATGGAAGACTAAGTCTGTATAAGTCGAAGTTCTCTTCTAACGTCTTTATGTCTCTCACTTCCACGAATTTATAAACTACACAATTATAATATATCAACGCATGCAGCCAATGTATCGAATTATTAGGATCACTGACTCTACTATCATGTTAAATTTTCCTTCGTTAAACCTCTATAATTCGAAAACTCGATAAGTCGAAACCTCTATAACTCCAAGTCTTTTCCTTTTCACGAAATTCGAATATATACAAATGAACAAACAAAGGGTGGTAGAGGAAAGGATATGTCCTGTCTCACAACAGATTCGGATAAACGGAGTTCTATTGTAATTGATTATGCTATATTGTTACTATTAAAAACGATGTTATCGTAACGTAACAGAAAGTGAACACGATAGTAAATAAATTAGAAAATCCCACATTCACAGCAAAACTTTCTTTAACTATCGTCTAAACGGGATCCAGGTCTATTTTGAGCCATCATGCGTTCGTGTTAGCGATAAGTAATGCTAACAGGAACAAGAAATGAGTTTGTCAAAAAAATTGTAATAGTAAATTAAAAAATAAGAAATTTACGAATGCGAGAACATCAGTAAGGTTTGATTTGTAAAGAAATTTATTGTACAATAATCAGTTTTTCAATAGTTTTTGAAATTTTATCGCATTTATATGTCAGTTCTTTTTCTTTGAATTATTTATAGCGATAGATTCGTAACCAAGTTTTTCAAAAATCAGAAGTGCTTAAATTTATTAGACATATCGTACATAGAAATGATAAAAACATTAAATTGGTGGCTTACGAAATATGTATATGTCCGGAAAATACAGCCTTACCAAAATAGCAAGGGCTGATATAAACACATGTTCTTCCAATTCCTGTTTGTGCATCGGCATTAGAAACATCAGATCGCCTCGAAAATTTCAATTGGAATCGTTAATAATTATCTATTTAGTAAGAATATTGTAAAACTTTTTTCTGCTTTTCCTTTCAGAGTAATGTACTGCTATTGAGAATGAAAAGTCATTGAGCAATTTACTCAAATTCAGAATTGATAAAAAGCATGCATTTTGATATTTCAATTTTTTTGTACGGTTACCGAACCTCTGAAAACTGATAACCTTAAAAATCGTACAATATCAATATACTATTGCTTTAGCAACAATAGTTGTTTTTCTTCGATAAAACAGAAGCTGTTAAGTGTTTTATTTGATTTAATACGTACAATGAAAAGAATATATAAAATAAAAATAAATGTCAGGTTTCGCTGAAGATAAGATGTTCCATTCGAGGACCTAAAGAATGGAAACAGCAGTTACGAGGTCATGAAGCGACCTATTCAAGATAAAGTGCAAACAGCAATAACGTGGATGCATCACATCAAGAAAACGACCTATCAGGACTTCATTCGGTTCGATAACCAGTCAGCAATAACTTCACTTGCGAAATGACATGTCTTTTCTTGGTTAAAGGACAAGATTAACATTCTCAGACATCAACAAACATGTCTTCGTAGCATTTCTATGGAAGAAGCAAAGAAGACCTTATGGATAAAAAATCAATTTCTTCTCGCATACATTCGAAATATAACGTTAGAAAGTAATTGGGACGAATAACTAATTAATTTAACTCATAAACTCGTCATTAATTACACTCAGCTGAGGAGTATAATCAATATGAACATTATGTGTATAAAAAGCGTAGTTTCGGCTTCGTTTCCAAACTATTAAGGGTTCAGAATCTCTTTGGGATAGTATATAAGAAACATACAAGGAGTCACTAACCATATATGCACACATACACGAAAGTATTTGAACGTTTACATTTTTAACATTTAACGAATGAAATCTGTATATTAAACTAAAGTATTTGAAATAATTTAACACATATAATATCGAACAGGTCTCGAGGTAACACAATTAAAAAATAATTCAACAACGTATACAGTTTTTATAATAGATTTGTTATAAACATAGACTGTAAGTTGATGACATAAGTATTCGAACAATACATTTATTAGTGATTTGAATTGAATAATTCAAAGTTTTGAATAGAAAGTTGAACCGCTTTTTGATTTTATGACAGCTCTATGTCGTTTCTCCATTGAGTGAACTAACTTGGAAGTAATATTTGCATTGATTGACTGTCATATTTCTATAATATTTCGTTTAAATTCTTCTTTCGAAGTAATAATTGTATTTCGTAGTCTTCTTTCCACCTCATCCCATAAGTGCTCAATAGGATTAAGGTCGCGATTTTACGTTGGATGTGGGAACATGTGCGGAACGTTATACAGTACCCATTCTTTGACTATTTTCGCGGAATGTGAGATTATTGTCCGAATGGAAGCAAAAATTAGTTGGTAGATTTCAAATTGTTTTGCAAAATTTTGAAATATTTCATCTTATCCAAAATTCCCCCACATCATAACAGATCCACCATTATATTTAATAGTTGGCTGTAGATTTCTTGTTTCTAATTCTGTATTTTGTTCCCGTCAAACATTTTTAGGTCCATCGTTATCAAAGATATTATATTTACCTTCATCGAAAAATAATGCTGCATCCCAATGTGAATTGTTTTTATTAAGAAGTTTTTTTAGCAAATTTTAAACGTAGAATTTTATTTTTCTGGCTAATAAATGGTTTCCTTCCTGGAACTCGTGCAGGTAAAACATTATTCCGTCACATCGTCAGCACAATTCTGGATGTACTTGTTTTTCGAACTGTATACGTACCATTAATGCTAATTGTGGTCCAGAAATGAATTTATTTACAACGTTGTCCTGCGTATGAAATTTTTCAAAATATAATGGGACAGTAGGTTTACTCCTGCTTACAAGTTTTTCAATTTCACTGTATGATTTGCCTTCCTTATATCACTTCACTATCAATTCTCGTACAGATTTGCTTGTTTCAGATTTCTTTCGAATCATTTTGTCCTTCTAGCAATAATGAAAGCTATAAACGAAATGTTCAACAGTGTTTCAGAGTTCCACAACGTTCGAAAACTCTTGTGAACCATTTATGGTCTCTGTTCATAACAAATCTATTATAAAAACTGTATACGTTATTGAATTATTTTCTATTCATATTACCTTAAGACCTATCCGATATTATATATGCCAAATTATTTCAAATACTTTAGTTTAATATACATATTTCATTCGTTGAATGTTAAAAATGTAATCGTTCGAATACTTTCGTGTATGTGTGTATGTAGACATGTGAGTAGTATACCTGAGGCGGACCAGTTACGCGTCGATCGAGAAATACCGTGCGGCAGTACGTCACGCTATTGGCAGATTTTAATTGCTAATACTTCGAACATGAAACTACAACTTTTTACTTTGTAATATGGACGACTGTGTAGGATTATGTACTCAATGAAGCATTTTCCCGGAAGTTTAATCTTTACTTTTCATTACTATAAAATAAGAATAGTTTTATAAAATGAAAACCTCTTGCCAGTTCCGATGACTGAATTATTTCGAATAAATATGAAAACGTTAAATGATAATTTGTATATATGAAATATGGTGGTTTCACGAGTTTGATACATCACCTGATGAAATATCAAGGATTTTGTATAGTTATTAATTATAGGTTTTTTTTATAGTCTTTATGTAGGTAAACGCTCATTCCAATCAAATGTCTTAAATAAATTCTTCCTACTTCATATTTTGAACTTCATAAATATACTATAACACAATTTACAAATAATCCTATGATGAATAATGTTGCATGATATTATCAGAAAATAATTTCAACTGTGGAAGCTTTCATTAAAACAAAACATGTTAACGATATACATATCTTTAATTTGATCTTTCATTAAACTTCTAAATTTAGACAGAGGTGGAAAGTATGCTTAAACCATGTATTACTGGTACCAACAATAAACAACAAAAGTACACAACGAACTCGTACTCGCTGATTTTAATGGAATTTATAAGACAAGTATAGATATATTTAATAAGTATTTTATTTGACCAAACATGATCCTTATTGAAAGGGCGAAAACAGCCTTCAAATACGAGAATTAAAGGTATATTCTTCGAAATGTCTTAGAAACTGGAGAATGTGAACATGCAATTCCTTTTTTAAGTACATACACGGTTTTATATCGGCAAAGCAATTACATACTTTTTAAATCTTAATCGTTCCTCACGTATGAATCAGTATATAATATATACGTATGAATAATAACAATTATTCTTAATTATATGTCGTGTATCATTTTCTTCACACTCATGTGAGATACAGTGATAACACGCTGTGAAGAATATAGGATCAATCCCACTTGTAGAGAAATTATACTGATGTGAGACAGTGTGTTGGTTCGAGTAGTAAAACCGGAGATGGGTGAATTTCTCATGAGAAAAAATAAACTGAAAACATAGAGCACCGATTTTTCATTTGAGGTCTCGTTGTTGAGGGCATTAAGTTTGAAAATTCATCACGCATGGGCATTTATTACATTTGGCACGCTTTCGACAAAACAATCGATTGCATTATGCTTTAGTAGTTTGACAATATTACGAAATAGAACTTACTTAATGAATGAATTGCTAAAAATGTCGACAACTTTGCCACAAACAAATTTTTGCTCAGCTAATTATGGAAACAGGAAATGACGACGCTGGACGTACTTGGTCAAATGCGTGTATAATTCCTCCTTTCAATCGTTTATAAGTAAATAATTTAATGTGGGGTCTAAAAGGAAGTTAATGGGATAGGAACTTGTGATACTGATCTGATAAATTAAATAATTAATAAAATCGATATAAACATGAAAATACTAACATTTACATAACCATAAAGGAACGAGCCATTATTTATGTGATAAATTAGGTTGAATGCGTGACAAAAGTATGCGGACGAGAAAAATTTGTAAATTAAAATTTTTCAAACAAGCAACGAAAAATTATTATTCTGCATTTTTCATTCAAATATTTTCATGAGGAATCCATTTACATTAGGTTGTGAATGCGCATCCACCCTTCCTTTTCAGGTCTACAAATTCTATGTACATAAATCTACTTTTCTGAATATTTCTCGTGTTATGAACAATGTTATTCTTCAATTAAATCTTATATTCATAATTCTAAACTTAGTCGTTTTCATCTTGTTAAATAAATAATTTTCTTGTATTCTTTGCGATTTTTCCTTATCATAGAATAGAATAACCAACTAATTTATTAAGGAATAGGAATTCTTGGGACGATTCTTTCTTTATTTAATACTTTTACAGTTAAGTATGTTTCAAAAGTAATCAATTTTTAAATAATATTCAAAGTAAATACTTACATTTTAATTATATCGAAAGAATGGTAAATAATTTTTAATATTTTAAAACAATAATCCTGAGAATGTACGTATTCCGATTCAGTATTATGTATAACGATCCTCGGAAGATGAATTTACGAAAAAGTGGTTGTTACAGGAATATATACCGTTTATGAAATATTTTCGGTAAATTAGATGAATTTGATCTGAAGAGATGTGTCGGAAAGTAGAGATCGTTTACCGTGTAGAAAAAATTGCTTCTAGGAAACAAAAAGAATTTTTTACTTGCATTCTATGATGAAATATGTATCAGCAATGAAAGGAAGTAGAGCTAGTAGAATTTCTGTAAATAACATTAGTTTCCTTCACCGGACGATCAGATCTACTAAACAAGTAATCATCGGACGCACAATCTCTTGACCTTAAATTTATTACAGTGTTTGATGAATCGATGTTCGAAACAGAAACCAGAAAATATTGTAGAATTGTGAAGCTCACTAGATAGAGACATCATGAAAGTCGCTGCCTATAGACGATACAGATGTAGATGATTAATTATCTCTTTAACTTATAACATCGTGTTAGACTGGTAACAAAGATTTCGAACAACAGTTAGCAACTGCAAACATCATTATATTCCTTTAAGTTGATACTGAGTATTAGTTTTTCATTATTAATTGTCCACCTTTGGAGTAAATGTGAACATAGCTAAATATAGACATATAGCTGTGTAAGAAGATGCAGTGCAAAAAGTTAATACCGTGATAGAATTAAGTAAAACAAATGCATACAGATCCGGATATTGTGCCATGTCAAAATGCTGTGTTCGTGGAATATTGTTAAAACGTTACAATTGTAGTTTAACCCTATTTACAGAAATAAATATATACATCTTTCAATCAAAAACTTTAAATATTATACAATACAAAACCTTTTTAAATAATGATAATAATTTGTGTAGTACACAAAATTTGTATAAATAATATCATTAACATTGCAATTCAATACAAATGTCCTCAATATATTGATGAAGAACGAAGGAAGTTTGAAAAAGGATCTTTTAAGTTGGAAAGCAATTATTGTAAATATATACTTTGTAGAAATTGCAGAAATATCTGAATAATGGGTAGGATTATTTTAATAAGCATTAATAGTTAGTAGGACCACCTGGAATAATAATTCTATGTTTAAATATAATACTTAAATTGCTGATGCATACAAATTCTTCAATCATATTTAATTTTTTACAACTCCATATACCTATTGATCACTTAAAACCCCGATTATACTTTGCAACTTGTGTAAATGTAATTCCATTTCTTCATTAAAATAATATCAAATAATTAATTTATCTTGCAGTATTACAAATCTATTGAGAGAATAGGGAATTACGTAAATTATCATATAACCCATTTTAGAATATATGTCATATATAGAAAAAATGCAGCATATTTGAAATAGATGCTGTCGATAATATAGGATACTAAAGTATCTAAAAAATTATTAATATTATGTAATTCTTATAATAATCATTTACGAAGAAGTTCTGATTTTAACAGTTTCGACTTAATTTACAGAAAAGTCAGAACCGTCAATTTCCTGAATGTTTTCAATGTATATTCAATCGTTGCAATTATAGTTTAAAATATGTAAGAACTTAAGAATAAATTATCTAATATACATATTTGTGTATTAATTCGATAGTTTTGTGTTACTTCTGTAGTCATCTCGAATATACTAAATATGACATTTACAATTATCATACCCTGTTGCTAATACGGAATACTCAAGGAGAATATTTTGTAATGGTTTGTAGCAATGTACATAAGTACACACTTTTCTTTTAACGACCTAATGTTCGCATTTTTTTAAGCTGATTCGTTCATTCAGTATTATTTCACAAGTTTCTAATTCGTGCCCGAGTGCAGTGTATAATTATTTTGGTGAAATACTTAAAAAATTATAATTATAAGTACATCAGATTTTTGTGTTTAATTTTAAATAATTTTTCTGATTTTCCTAATAGATCATAAAAAACAATTTTATTTCTTTATATCTTATTGTATTGTATTTTACTTATTTTTTAATGTTACAGTATTCCGAACACCGCTAGTATTCGAATACCACTATTCCGAATTATCTGCACAGCATAACACTTTTCAATTAATACGAAGTTTCATTAATTTCTTGTTTTTTATTGTTACTGAGAATTTTAAATATAAATGTTTATTAGTTGTTCTATAATAAAATCTGTTGGTTTCTATCCTGTAATTTTATATTCGTTTTTAACAAATTGATATTCCAAATATGCTGCACTGTTTTTATTCATGAATATTCAGAAACGATTACAACGAGATAACATTTCTTTTTGTTCGAAATTTGACAATAGATAATGTTCCCAACCAGAGTATTTTAAACGAAAAAAGAAATTTTGCTTTTCAAATAATTACTTTATCATGCTACATCATTCGAAGATCATAAGCAAACAATATACCCGTCAACACACTCATAAAACTTTAACTTATAGAAATATTCTTACATAAATATTCGTAATGACGTTGATTTTTTTACTTGGCGTAAAAAGCATTCTGAATCTTCCAAGTATAAAAGAATTGAGAAAAATACTACATTTTTTGTTTATTGTTGCGAGGATTAGTTGAAAAACAGCACTTTCAATTCAGCATTCCTCTATTCATAACTATTGGCCATTCTATTAAAGATCCACGTGATAATATAGAAAGCTCGTTTTACGCCGTTATTTTCTTGAAAACTGTAAGTCTTAATTCTCTGTCTTGTGATTTCATGTGTCCGGTACATTTTTGGTCCATTGCACCGTGGTAAAAGAAAGATGTACCGGTCTGCAGCCTATTTCTGGACGTGGAGCGGTGGCTTGGAATGAACCGAACCAAGCACCGATGAACACTCAAGTGCTGATTTTTGTTACATTTTACATATAATACTTCAACGTTTCAGGACAATTGAAATATTAAAAAGTAACAAATCCCTGAATTTGCAATGACATTCTTTATTGTCCACAGTTTTATGCAAACCAAGAATTCTACACGTCTGAATTTGTGTGTAACCACCAGCCAAAACAATATGACGCATCGATCTTTAAGCATCTTCAAGAATTCAGAAAGTTAGTTTACCTTTCGGACTCCGATCGAAGCTATGAGAAAGTCTCGCGACACGTACAGTCGCTTACAACGAATATCGCGTAGAACACTTTGTAGAAAATGCTAGGTTGCTAAAATTATAAGATGCAAAATTGTATAAAAATAGATTAACAATATCGAGTGTAGTATGTACTACAACGTAATACTGATCGTCTATCAGCAAAAGAATATAACGATATCGTTATCGAATTTGAATATAGTTGAACAATTTTCGCACGAATATACTGTATGCACGAATACATGAGAAATCAACAAAATGCAAAATGAAATGCACCCAAATTTCTTCGGAGAGTTTACTCGATTGAAGCCACTGTTACGCCAACTTGAACGTAACGGTTATCCTAGAAAATGTTACTATAATATTTGATTGCACAATATGTCCTCTAATTCTCGTGTGCGAATCAAGCATAAGAACGATTCGACGCGTTTTAACGTTATTACTCGCTCCTATCGCCAATAAACGACTACGTTTCATTTGAAATTCCGGTTGTGAATAATGAGCAACTATTAAACTAAAGATTGAAAACTCATTTCCGACGAAATTCCTGATCCAATAATTGCGATGCGAGTCAGCGTTTCCTGTGGCGCGTTCGGTGCGATTTTCATTGCAAGTGACTGTACGAAGCGGTTCGAATAGTACACGTTACGGTATGGCATTGCCGTAAGCCGTAAACTATGAGCCGTAGGCCGTAAGGCGGTGTTTCGTACAGTGCTGCCACCGGCATGCCGCGGCAGGGAAACGGGAGATTCCCCCGATAAGCAAGTGAGTCACGCGTGTGGCTGGGCTCGCGCGACTGACGAAGCGCCTCTCTCATCCTTTCTGGTCTGACAAAATACCAACACCCTCCCCGCGAGCGTCTTCCCCAAGCGTAAGCGTACACGGAGACGGTCACCGGTTCCCCGCTGCGCCGCGCCGAGTCGACGAGGCTCGACTTGGCTCGGGTCGGTTCACCTCGCCGCGTTGCGTCTTGCCAGCCACGAGGAAACCCCGAGCTCCCTTCACCCCGCGCCACACCTTCAGAGCCGCGCCACGACGCGCCACGCCGCGCTGCACAGTGTTGCCGTTTCGTCAAAAGCTGGCTACAATTCAATTTTCCAAGTATACAGCAGCTTTCTACTAGTATAGCACATTTCTTCTATACGTATCGATGCACCGAATTCTGTTTCAACTTTTTCACCGGTTATTAACATATAACCGTCAAAGGTCAAGAAATTGTGTATCCATTCGAGTCTCGAAGATTAGAACACGTTTAATATATTATTATGGGAAACTTAATTTAACAAACATAATACGTTGCGAACATAAATTTTCCATAAGTTCTTGATATCAAGTTACATGATAAATGTAATATGCAAACGGGAAAATCTGCAATCTTTGTAAAATATCTAAATTTGAAGTGCCAAACAGAAACATGTATGTACACTCTCTGCCGGATCGAAACATACTGATCGTATCTCTGGCAATAATACAATTTTACTGAACAATGGGTACATGTTTCTAAATTACAAAGTTTCGGTTTAGAGCCGCCAGTTCAATATAAGAACACTTCCGAAATATTTTAACGATTTAAATGGAACTAAGTCTATCAATCAATGATAGGAGACATTATCAAAGATAGAAAAAGACATTTTTTTACAACTGCTCGAAATGATTTCGAATATCGAAGATACAACAAAGACTAATTGAATGTTTTTGATGACCCATCATTTTGAATGCTGCATTTTCAATCGGATATTCGAATGTAGCAAGCCCGAAAACGTACGAATAAGAATTTTTCTAAAAATCGTCAAGCGGCACCACTGTGCGTCGCGCCATTGCGCTGCGCCCAGCTACGCCACGCTTGCTCCGCTCTGCTCCGGTGTGTTCCGCGCCGCACCCCACCGCGCAGAGCACCCTGCCCCCAAACCTCACCACTTCGCTGCCTAGCCGCTACAGTCGCTCTCTTTGTCATTCCGCTTCTCCTAGTTCTCCCCTCTCTACGGAGGAGCAGTAAACTCGACGCAGATTCGTGTCGTTCGACTTGCGCCGCTCCGATGGAGCGGTGAACGGGTGATTAGGTCACGCACCCCGTGCGTCTACGTGCCCTAGGCCGTTCACGGCCGTGTATCTACGGAATCCCCTGCTGTTTTTGAGAGGCACTGGTCGCCTCGCTACCTATTATTACAAGCATTCTCTGTCGCGGTTTCTTGCGTAGCGCCGCTGTTAATACGTGACTACACTCTGCTCCGCGCGAAACAAATTCACACGTTCGATCGTCTCGCGAGAGAACTTTATGCAAAACGAACACAGCGCTGTCACGATACGACCCAAAAATATTAGCACATGGCTACTCTGGATATATAGTAACCGTACATTTGGCAGCGATGTGTCGTAAGAAAAATAACAAAAATCCCATTTCTAAGCGTTACAAGTTTATCTACTTTTATTGCGTCAGTATTCAAAAATGAATATTGGCGCAACGCTTAAACCGTGAGAAATATTACGGTGTTAGATTTGGTCGGTTTTTAAGACGAAACAGTCAGAAAAAAGCGTTAATCGATAAAGAGAATACAGAGAAAAATGAACCACGATTTTCAAAAGTTGATACGTTCATAGACATTTAAGAGAATGTACCGCTGGAAGGTAATATGATTCTTGTGACAGGAGCACGGCCATTCGGTCTAGATAATGATGCAATATCAATGGATATAAACCGTTAACACTTCAAGATGAATATTTTGATGCTTTTCTTATGAAATAACTCTACAAAATGTACCGTTACTATGTAAATCAGCAGTGATTATTGGTATCTGTTTCTGACCACCAGATAAATTATTAGCATAGTATATTGTTTCGATATATAATGAAATGCTACATAATTTTGGTTCCATTAATACACTGTTTTTTATATGAAGTGTGCACTAAATGGCTAAAAAAATGAGTTAATAATTATTCAGCCCACTGTATATACATAAGTGGTACTTGTTTCATTTTCTGTTTTTGAGTCGTCAGTTTACAAATGTCGAGTTGAACGATTCCATTTGATACCATAACTTTGAAAATAAAACGGTTGTGCGAAAGTAATTTGAAATTGAAAAATAAGATGAAGTAAAGTAAAAAGTTTTGATGAATGTGACATGTTTGGATTTTTCGTAATGTTTATGTGCGATGTTCATCTGGATGATATATAATCAAGATGGGAATAACATAGAGACGTATTGGTTGTGAAAATTTTCGAACATTTCTAATTTTGCCTTTTGCTGTAGTGAAACGTTCAACGCGGAGAGTGGTTTTAATAGGAAATTTCCATGACGAAGAAATGACACAGAAGTATACTGACAGATTACTCTTCAATGTTAGAGATACTTCAAAGATATACATATGTACATAAATATGTGCACAGTAAGGATCTGCCATCGGTAATAGAAGCATTAATTTGTTAAGTTTCACAAATCCTAATCTCTAAAATAGTATACTGTCCGGATTACGTAAGATTTTCAATTTTAATTAATAATTGTAATAATTTATTGATTCTTTAATTATAAATAAGACTTGTTTTATCAATGCTTAATCTTTAAAGTAAATGTAGATTTACAAGGAACATAGAATTCCATTTGCTTAAAAAAATAAAATAACTATAAAATGAAAGAAACAGTGTAGAACGAAATTAATTAATAAAAGTTTCATTTTTTATTCTACTTTTTCTTCATTAATACACATTAGTGTTATAAAAGTTCATTACTTTTTTCAAAATATAGTAAATCAAAAGATAACTTACTATACTTAATACATGTAGTCATATATACATGATTCATGGTTAAAATGAATCTGTTAACGATAATCAGATTCGCATGCATCACGTTTATCTTTGTTTACGTGTAAACATACCTCAACAATATTGTACCTCATATTATGCATTATTGTATATCAACGCAAACCCTACCTTTTTATTAACACATTCG
Source organism: Nomia melanderi (assembly GCF_051020985.1). NCBI lineage: Eukaryota > Metazoa > Arthropoda > Insecta > Hymenoptera > Halictidae > Nomia > Nomia melanderi. The sequence goes on along the minus strand of NC_134999.1, from coordinate 648,703 downwards.
ATGAACACTGAGTTATTTTCCAGAAACCTCACCTGCTTGTTCAAGAAACTAGCGAGAAAAATAATAGAATATTCTTAACGTATAAATCAATTTTTATATAACGATAAGAAGGTTAGGTTTCAATGCATGTTAAGTAATTGTGTATAATAGTTGCAAATAATTAAGACAGTGTTCTCAAAATCAAAATATTTGAAAGAGCATCTTGAAAATATCCTACAGGATAAAACAACCGAAACGTTAGTACAAATACTTAAGATTATGGTAAAAAGAAAAATAAAGGCCGACTGCATATTGTATAAGTAGTTGTGGAATATGTACAATATCAAAAGATGCATCTAATTCTATACTGACTGTGAGACCGAATTGCATATGAAGTACGCATATTCACAAACAGAAATGAATGGAATACAGATACAGAAAGCTACAACAATCATCAATGACGCACAATAATAGCTGGATAAAATTTGTTTAAGAACATATAGATGAAGGAAATATATTTTTTCATTAAATTAGAAGTTATACGTTATCGTTATGTCACGTATACATTTACCGGGACGATGAAAACGTAAAAGTAAGTTTCACAAGATAAAACCAGTAAAGAAGGAAATGGCATAAAATGCATGATGGATAAATGAAAATACGTTCATATTTTAACATGATAAAGCATTCGTAAATATCATACAAATTATGAAAAATTAATTTGATCATGTTTATAGAAGTAGAGGACAATCTCATTGTATAATACAGATAAGAAAGAAATAAAAACAACGATCGATGAGCAACTACAAACCAACTTTATCAACTTTTTTTGAAAAGTTGCTGAATTGCTGTTCAGAGGGATGTCAGGAATTATAAGAAAAACAAAGAAAACCTATACACGTGTCAAACAATTGAGTACATAAAACAACTTTTCAAGAATAGAATTATCATTTCTCTGGAACATGACCATGTATCTATATTTTGTTACATCGATATAAAAATAAATCTTCAATTCCTTTTCTAAAAAACAATGTGAATAGCAGCTGCCCTTTCACATGTTAATATGGGAAGGGTACCTCTCACGTTTTCATACCGCAATATTTTCGTATGCAGCACTGGTTCTGAGGAACGCTAAAATTCTAAAGGTGGTGGTAGTAAATACCATTTGTCGCGGAGTATAATAGGAGTTGCCGCGAGTGCGCCGTGAGTCACAATAGAAGCATAGCTTTGAACGATCAATTCAGTTTAATCCGTCTGCAGCAGATCGTGGATAATCATTAATGACTTTCCTCGGCAAATCTCCAGTTTATTCGTGGCTTAATAGCATTCAGTACACAATAATGACGAAGTACTACTTGTGAATGGGTGATTAGGTCACGAGTCCGGTGTGTAGAATATCACAGGATATTCACTAGCGAGAGTCGTTCATTGTTTACCAAGTAGTGATTTACACGTTATCGTCGTAAGTGGAAGGTATAGTTCAGTACATCTTTATTCTTACGCATACGTTTAATTATTTATCATTTCGAACATCCTCCAGGCCATACAAAAATATTATTATTTTAATTCCGAATATTTATGCAAACTTGTGTTTTTTATTGGCAGATTTACAGGGAGTACAATTAAACACAACTTTATTTCGTTGTATAATCCTCTGATGAAGTAAGTATCGTAGATATATTTCTAAATATGACAATAAAAAAATTATCCTCTATCTACAGGTGACAGATAATTACACAATTTTTTGTTGTGGCAATAAACCAACACTGTAAAAAAATTATCTAATTTTCGATACAAATTTTTGTATTTTGTAGAAACGAAATATCAATAAATTTTATTTCGAAATTAACATTATTGTACAACCAATTTCCTCTTCTTACCTATTACTTTATTTTTACTTGTTTTTGAAATTTTTATTATTGTTGAGTATATATAGAATAATCTGCTTTTATTTAAAATGTTCTATCTGTAAAACTTCATAAAAAATTGTTTTTTTTTTTATTTAGTTCATACACTTACTGTTAGCGTATGTATTGTACAGAAGTTGTGCAAAAGCAGTATTTTTTTATTTGGAAAGTATGAGAATATCAGTAAAATTTTCAAATCTATTGAAACATAGCTTATGATATGTATTTATAATTTATTATTAGACACTGACCCATTACAATTTTCTTGTTTTTGATCCTCCTTTTGGAATCGTCGAGGAATAAGTAACAAACTGAAAATGAAGAAGCACAGCATTCAATTTTATATAATATTTAATCTGTTATATTTGGAAACTCCTTATAAAACACGAATTCATAAAATTCACGCAATCTAATCGTAATATCTGTATCTATAGATATTTCCATTGTATGATTTTGAAAATGATTCAAACTGTATTCAAAATATTTTCAATGAATAGATATATACGTAATATTTTCATTACAAAAATAATAAAATTAAGCAAGATCAATCGTTATTTACAATTAAACTTAAGATTTTTATGCAGAACAAATTTCTGTTAATTCATTCACAACGTATGAAGTTAAATAAACATTGATTTATTTAATGTGAGTTTCGTTGTTATATTAATAACATAAAAGTTATTTTTATAAATAATTAAATGTTTTTTTTCTATTATTGTTCATCGTTGTAATTACGCTTCTATCGAATTAAATACGTACGACTAAACAGTCGTATAACTTATCGAATGGTTTGTATTCAATTTTGTATTAAATCAATGTTGCTTGTATTAAATATCGTATTCATGATTGTTTTATTTATTATTAGACATGTTAATCGGTGAGATTTTGATAAATAATTTGTTATAGTAAAACTACCGCGAACATCTATTAAATAAATATGAAACATTTTCACTATGAAAACGTAAGCAGTGAGTTAAAGGGAAAAGTTATACCTGCTAAAAGATTTATCAAAGCAGTAATACGAAGTACGCAGTGTCGAATCGATGACAATTAATCTAATCTTGACTTGCAACAAAGTACAATGTCGTAAGTGAAAACATATTGCTCGTGCAGATGTTAGTAAATTTTAACTCTACGAGTGCCGATTCGAGATCTAGTGTATACGAGCAAGTGTAATATCTGGTCTGGTATGTGCATTCAATTCATTTTTCAAAATCATTACTAAATTAGTCAAATTTTTTTAGAAATCAGTTTTACAGCTTTCAGATCAATTAATTTATGGCACGTGCTCAAGAAAGAAGTGCAACAGCAAACAAAATTTAAATATATCTAAAACGAAATTTTTCAAAACTATATCTTCAGAACAAAAACAGCTACGAGTAATTCACTAAGTAAATTAATCAAAATAATATAATAATACATTTCGTTTGTAAGAACACAGGCATTTATGAAATATATAAACATGTAGGATATTAAAAATTACGTAACATCATACTGAGAATAAAGTAAGTGGAAATCTTTACTAAAACCTAATAATCAGCTGGATTCTTGATCGTATAAAGTAGTAGGTATAGAAAACTTTATATTCGCATAAAGATCCGTAGAAGTCACAGATCAGCTCCATTTCTAATAAAGAATTTCAAACATGGAGTGTGTATCGCATGTAATTATCAATATTTTCGGAAAAGAACTGTATTTTCTTCCCTTTCAATACCACTCGAAATAATTAAAAAGAATGTATATGAATATAATAATTCGACATCGCTGATAATCATCTACGATCGAAATGTAATATGGAATGGACGCGATAGCAGGCCTCGTTAAAACGAAAACGAAAGATAAGAACCGAGGTGATAAATGGAACTGTAATTTACCTTTCTACGCAATGCGCGTAATATCGCTTATCGTTAGAACTGAACTACACCGGTAAAATGAGAATTGAGCCGGTCCGTTGAAGCCGCCAAAGTTACAAGATCGAAAGTAGTTCCGACGAGAAAAGCGAGTGCATTCAATCCTTTTAAGCTTATTACAAGGCCGTAACCGCTTTATGGTATCACTGAACGAATGTAATGAAGTTCTCTAGATTTATGGCCGGAGACCCTCCGTAGTTAAAGTAAATTTGAACGGCGAATCAAATAAATTCAAGTAGTTTATCGGCATCTATGAACACAATTTATAACTGCTCACTGTAAAACTCCCGTTAAAATGTCATTAGTTTAATAAAAAGCGAAAACACTATTACTTATTTTATTTATTGGACAAAAATATAGGACACTGCAAACAAAACTTGCATATACAGTAGTTTCTTAATTTTCTGAACGGTTTATAGATGTTACAAACCTACCCACCTGCCCCCCCCCCCACACACACTCCTCGTAACAACAAATTCATTTATTAAATTTTAATATTATAAACTGCAGAGAAGGATGGATTAAAGTTGCATTATTTTAAGGGGGCCAAACAAAGTGTTTCTACTTAAGTAAAGACAATTCGAAGCTTTAAAGGAGATTACTGATTTCTTTTAAATGGCATTATATTAGTTACATAATTATATTTAATAAAAATTTTTTAATTACCACTTTTCAATTTTAGTTTCTTTATTTAAGTCTTTTTAAGTTCAAACGTTAGGCATGGTCCTAAAAATAATCTTTTTGATTTTTTAAGTTTTCACAACTACAAAGAAAAATTATATTAAAACGATCTCAAGGAACTGCTACAGTTTTCAATTAAAATAATATTTTTTAATATAAGTACATGTTAACATATCTGCATGTTTAGTAATTAATATTGTTAATAGCATTCCTTTAAATTTCTGAAAATTGCCTTTCTTATATCATAGTAAACATTCCGTTTAATACTTGCAACTTCAGTACAACATATAGTATATGTCCTATGTGACCCATAAAAAATCTGGTAGCACAAATACGTCCCAACTTAACACATTGCATACTGGTAACGAGAAATCTCGTTTTTATATAAAAGCACTTAGCTATGCAACTTTGCTAATTACCGCAGCCTTTAAAACATACTAAATTTGATTCGAATTGATTAGCTATGTAAAATATATTACATAACAATATGACATCTGAGTTTTCGTATGTATAGTGGTATAAGTTGATTTCACTGAAAATTGTCATCCGTACAATTCAATCTTCTGAAAATTAGCCGGTACGCAATGTGTTAAGATATTTAGCACAGATATTTCAAAATGGGATAAAGCCTGGCACTTAAGTATATACTGTATTTGACAATATTATGCATTGTAAACAGTTGAAGAGTACTCAATCCACTATCCGAATGCAAACAATTATTTTATATTAAACATTCTGTATTTATGATACGAAAACGACCAAATAATCGTGCATATTTAAAATTAAAATATTTATTTCCTTGCAAAGTAAAGAAAACTGCAATTGGTAATTAGGTGAACTTTCTTTTAGTTTTATGTTGTAAAATTGTTTTTTTATTTTTATAGACAACTCAAACAAGATACCCCCAACAATTGTCAATAATATGTAAATGTGGGTGAAAAACTGTTTCTAACTATTAATGAATTGAAAGTAAATAATAGTATTGTCTTATTACAAAATAAATCTATAAACATACAATGCAGTATACTTCTTCATTTGCTTTTATATTACAGTAATAGAGAAAAATAAATTTTCGCCAGGGCCACAATTCAATCGTTGCATAAGTGTGAACATTATTCTACTTTACACCACCTTTTTCCACTGCATATCTTCTGTCGCAAAGTTAAATTGATATTGTTTATGCTTTAATGCAAATACACTTTTCCAGTGTGTACAGTGCAACAAACACCTGTAGAATACAACTTCCTAAGCAATTTGAATTGTTACAAGGCATCTCTATACAGCTTGAAAAAGAGAACACTGTTTGCTGAAAGAGGTCGCAGCATAACGTCTGTTACTCTTATTCTGCCCGAATTAATTAAGTCTCTAAGCAAAGAATGATCTTCTGAATAATTAAGAATGGTTTAAACGCCATTTTGGTTTAATTTTCCTCGTATTTCATTGTCCTTGTGAATGAGTCTAGTGCCTTCATTCTATATCTACACACACACCGAATTATAAACTACTAAAAAAAAAAAACGAATGAAATACATTATTTTAAGAACTTTATCGTTAAACATAAAAGAAAACAAGACATTTGTAACTTATGAGTTACAAGTTATATTCCTACGAGATAATATTTATAGGTATATCATTTAAAAAATTTGAAAAATTCAAATGATTATAAGTATCTATATGAAAACTTTACAACATTATATATGTATTATATTTTTATTCAGACATAGTATTAAAAATACCAATGTAAAAAACCATAAGAGCAAATGAATTAAAGAGAATAGATTTCAGATTTTTCTTTACAGTTACTTCCAAAATTAAATGTGCATTAATACAGTCATGTAAAGTGAAAATTGTCCGGCAAACACGCACGCACAGTCGAAATAAAAACACAGTACATGTTATATTAATGCGTTGCAATAAATAGTTAATGAAACAACTCGATGCATAACAGAGGTCTTTTTCAAATTGCACGATTATTTAATAGACTATGCAGATTGCAAATTAATACTACAAGGAAAGAGATTTCTTGTCAAATATTTTTCAATAAGAAATTGCTAAAAAACTAAGAACAAATACTTGTAAAAAACGAAACAAAAAATTGTAAAAAAATTTCGATGTGAGGAAATACATCAAGATATCCATATTTGGCGAAGGCGGAAACTTACTACTGGTTACTGATAAGCAAATAATATGTAGGCAAATTAAAATAAATTCTCTGCGAAATTTAACATCGCAAGATTCTTTGAAACTTAAGAAAAATGTATCGATTAAGCAAATTTATTGAACAGTACATAAAGTAAAGCACAATGACAGAGATGCTTCGATAAAAATCTGGGAAGCAAACATCTAGAAATTGTTAAAACATTTGTAAATTATATTAAAAGTTTTTGAAACAACCTTATCACCCTCTCATTCTTAAATAAGAAACAAACAGAATGGGTGGAAACAAATCGTATATAGGCAACAAAAATTAAAGTATCACATAAGTTATACATATGTATTCAGCTGTAAAATATGAAAGAGAATCCATGGTGATATGAAATATCCAATGCATTGAAGTGATAATTAACAGAATGGAACACTTGAACATTTTCAAAGAGAACTTAAAATATTCTGAAGTAGTTTTGCATTTCCCGCTACAGTGCTAAAAGCGATCAGCGCATTTTCTGTTAAGCGATATAGTTCTTCTTTTATTTCATTCTCAATTTGTGCGTATATTATGCGTACATTGTACGTTACTAATGCACGCGTGCATAACTATACAAAATATATCTTTTTTTCTTGTTATTCATTCTTTGAATCATACAAGTTCTAGTAAATAAACTAAACATTTATATCAATATTAAGTGCGCGTTTGAAACTCCCCTTACACATTCTATTAAAAACTTAAAAGTTCATATAATCATCTCTTTTATTTTTAATAGAATAATGATTTTAAGCATGCACTTTATATAGTACGAAAATGACTGTTATATAATATGCCAACATGATTGAGAACATCTCCACTATCACCCCAATGAACATCTCTAGGAAAAATTGAAATCTTAAATGCTGAATCATAATTTAACAGATAAAGAAATATTTGTAACATATCAAAATTCCCGTGCTTTTATATTATCATTTATATATGGTATAAACAAAACACTTTGTACTAGTTTTAAGTTTTTCTTTAGAATTTTTTATTAAGGCAGCTTTAAAAATTGCCTTTAATTTTCCATGTAAATGTAAATTTCGTAATTTTAATAGAAACGTATGGTCTTCCGTCATAATAAATTGTTCGCAGCCGTTAAACATATGCACTTCGAAAATTTCTCGAAGATGCGACATGTTAGAAGCAACACAAATAATTCGTAGAAGTCGTTAATCAGTAGTGAGAACTCAGTGAAATTCCACATAGCAGACGATAATTATCACGATAAATTAATGAAATGCTTCCAATAGATCCACCAACGAAAAGGAACGCGAAGAATTTCGCGTACGTAATACAAGCGTTCCCGGTACTCAATGAATGATCCGTCAACAGATTGCGTTCATTCAGAATTATCGAGAAGGACGGAATTGTGAATTTAATCACCTTTCCCTATATCATTCGTGAATATACTCTTTCTGCTGAAACATACATCTGCGAACATTCCTGTTAACTGACTTTTGCATAAGAAACTTTTTTTCATTGATTAAACTGTTAATAACGATAGACATTTATTTACAAGATTTATGAAACATACTTGTACTGTAATTTTCTACTGTTTGCAAAATTGATTACATAGTAATCGCATTTTTAATGAATTCTGTTTATTCGGTGTCGTAATTATAAAATTCGATGGATTTAAAAATATTACATTCCCATACTTGAAGACAACAACTGTTGCGTCAATGTATCCTTGGTATATACAAGTACATACGTATTTGTATGACCGAAATATAAATATAAATATAAAATTATACTGCGTGACATTTTTAAAAACATTCAAAATGTAAGTGTACTTCATCGCACTCATGACAGGAAAAGTTAATTACAATCTTATAAAATGTTTCCAAGGCAGAATTATATCGATATAAAAACTAATTCTTGGCATTAACGCAACATTCGTAAAAGTAGGTTAATTAAAAACAAGAAAAGAAAAAAATGAATGTACATTTCCGCCTGTTAAGGTATTTTTAATTACGGATAAATGTGGATTCAAGGAATATTTATCTATGCAAAGACGATGTCCTGATACAAATGTATGCTATCCAATGAACTTTAAACATGCTTTTCTATTTATATACGAATTTTCATAGTAATATTCCGAACGTAATTAAATAAGGAAAATTGTATTCTTAATGCTATGTCGGCGAAGATGGAATATAACTATGTGTAGCAAAACTTTATATTCTCAGGTAAATCTGCTCCGAATTTACGGTTGGATCGTAGGTACCGCGTTTTACACAACACCTGCAGGATACGAATAAACGCTGTGATGAATCGTTCATTTTAATCACAGGAAGTAATAATTTCGTAGAATTCTTCGCAGTATTCGATATGAAAAACTGCATTTATGTATAAACACTAAATGTAACAGTAATTATAGCGGAACAGATTATGTATTTCATTTATAATGCTACAAACTCGCGGGAAAAATTATGTAAAAGTGTAAAATCGAAGAAAAGGTCAAATAGTTATCAAGCATACTGAAAATCGTTCGTCAGTTATATTTTCCTAAGTGTGTTTAAAAATTGTAATATATCAATGCGTAACATTTACAATGAATATGTTATTACTCGATTGAAATTAAAAAATAAATGAGTAATACTTCTTATTAATTAACTATTGGATTAGTTCATTAAAATAGTGTTAAGAAGCCAACTATAGTAAAATAACGAAATTTTTGATTTTTCATTATAACTAAAGGAAATTACAAAGAGAAATAGCGAAAGTAATAAACGGCAGTCACAGTACAATACAGTGTTTCCCCAGAAAATATAGAAAAAAATTGAACCGACAACAAATGAAACAATAAACCTAAGAAATTGTGCCCTGAAAATTGCTGCGAATGTTAACAATTCTTAAATGATTCGACCACCCAGAATATATAAGAATTTCGCAAAAAAAACAAAAAGAAAAAGGAAACAAATATTGTAGACGAGTAACATGAATAACCCATAAAATAGTGTAAGAAACAAGATCAAAAGATTGCAGATCACATGCATATACATAAAGATGAATTTTTCTTTTCGAAAAAATGTGTTTCTTCCTAACAAATGAATGTAAATTTAAGTTTTGCGGTTCAGACGACTGAATTATAATTTACAAATGGTACTGATTTAAACGTTCAGAAAATTGATAAACCTGTTATAGTCTACGAATGTATGCAACAAAATCCAATAATTCATTAATAAATAAATCTACTTAAAACAGTAAATAGTTTGAAACGAATACATATCCTTTACATATATTGGACGAAATAAATTTCTTATGTGTTTCTATTATTGCCAAAATATGTTGGCAGTTTTGTATCCAATTTTAATGTTATTTTAGTAATACGTGAAGCATTAAAGAGATTCGCGGCATGTATCTGTTTATACGATGCGGTATAATAAAATAAAATATTAAATAAATAGAAAACGAGAAAAAAATTAAATGACGAATATGTGACTGGAATAGTAATAAAAAATGATTCCAAAAATTGTTAATTATATTGCATAACTTATTTAAAAGCCAGACAAGAAGAAAAAATGTTGAGCATTTTATTTTACTGTAAAGTACAATAAATTGAGGTGAATTCCGGAGATTTCACTAAAAGTAATATATTAAAAACTGTAATGAACTGTAATTTATATTTGATTTTTAATAATACACAAACGTAAGCAAGCAGTTTCTAAATTGGTATGATTGTCCGATTTCAGCTTTATATGGCATCGGAGATCGGCCATTCGTGCCAGCTATAAGCTCTCCACTTGGATCCACTCAGCTCGGCGTGGCGCGTCGCTAGGTGTCTTTCTGGTGTAGCATGAAAATAGCCAAGCGTACTTGGAATATCATGCGGCCTACGCGTTAAGCATGCTACAACGGCGTTCACCGAGCGGCCGCCGAGCGTGAGTAAGTGCGAGAGAGCGCGAGAGATTACACGACTCTTTCGAGAAGTGGGGAAAATACGTACTAGGGAAGACCGTTGAAGAAAATGAGAGAGACCGAGAGAACAAAGAAAAGGACAAATCACTCGGAGGAAGAGAAGAGTCTCCGAGCGGAGACAGGTAGATGAATGCGATTCATGGCGGGAAGTTAAAAGACGAACGACACTGTTGCTCGTAAATATACGGGGTCAGAAACGCGGACAGGGATAATCGCGAGAGAATCGCCTGAAAACAGATGGCGAAACAGATACGAGGATTCGATGGATGAAAAGAGATGGATTTGCTTTATGAAGGACAGAGACAGAGGTTAGCGGAAGGGGAAACGGAAGGAGCAATAGAAAGATATTTATAGAAAACAGAAGAAGATAACAGACGGGAGATTCCAACAGTGGAAAGAATGAACCTTAGGCAGACTAACCACGATTATCTGCTTTTAAGAATTAACGATTATCAACAAAATGTTTTCGCAAAGAACAGAAGAGATAACGATGGAAATGAAAGATAATAATCCATTTTTGGAAAATTTGTTGCATTTAAACAATGACACATTTTCAACATTTTTCACTGTTGAACTTGTAAAACCTCTTTCCTGCTCCAATCTTTTTAGAGTTAATACGCAGAAAAGACAGAAAGGAAGATTGATGGAAGGGAGAGAAAGAATAAGAAGAAAACTGGTGGTGGGGGACAGAGGAAAAGATGAGGAGTGAGGAGAGGAGAAGAGAAGAGAAGAGAAGAGAAGAGGAGAGAGGAGAGAGGAGAGAGGAGAGAGGAGAGAGGAGAGAGGAGAGAGAGAGAGAGAGAAACACAGAGAGAGAGAAGCTCATGGTTCACCTGTCGTCATGGCAACGCCGCTTCGCCGCTCACTTGTTACTCCATCGGCATAGCTCGACCCTCGGTCCTTTCGCAGCCTCCGCAAGAATACGAGCGCAAGTCACGATCCATCGTAGGAGAGACCGTGATGCAGAAGCTTTCCTCTTACAATAATCCGAAAAATGTCAGGCTGTTGAAGATGGGTGAGGAGTCACGTTTGATTTCCACCCCTCGTTGTAGACTACGTTATCACAGAACACTTACTACCAATCTCGTCGATACATTGACCGATTCTTGCTCTTTCGAGATTCGTTTTCATACGCTGTTTCACTCTATCACTCTACACATTTTCTATGTATGCGTTTGATGTGTGCGTGTGTGTGTGCGCGCGCGCGCGTATATATATATATATATCATATACGAATACATATGCATATATACACGTATGTAGATACAGATGCGGATGTAGGTATAGATAGATGTATGTACGAGTATATATCTTTCCTACTTTCTTGTTAGACCATCACGACCACGATACTACCGGATATAGAAACGTATCACAGAAGAAGCACAATAATCATTTCGTTGGAAGAAAATGAGAAAGGAGACACTCTCTCCGGTTACTCTTTATTTGCCCGCCCCCCTGGCGCGTACTTAAGCCGAAGTCACTCTTCTATTTTAAGCTCCACACTTGCTCCGTCGTCTGCGTCTCTTGGCTCCCCTCGCTCTTTCTTCTTTTCTTACGGGCGCGCGAGCAACACGGAGAGACGCACACTCACTATCTTTTTCTCTTTGGTATGTGGTGGGACACAGAGTCGCGACTCCTCTCTCGTTATCCACTTACCAGCGCGTCAATCTGTTTGCTATGCAAATCCCGTCCGACCGGTGCTGACGTAGACGGCAACACCAACGCAGAAACGGGTCCGTCGACGATATCTCCTACTAACACATTTAACGGTGAGCAGTTAGTCATTGCCCGCGAAGCACACACGTAGAAAATATAATTGGCTACCACGACGGACCACGCAGCAATTCCACATGGGTTCTCCTTTAGCCCCACCACTGTTCGGCCAACACCGACACCAAGCCCACCACACACACGCACACATACAGACACACACACAACAGTTACCACCACACCACCAATACTACTGACAGATAGTGGTGTTGTTACTACTGCGATTACTACTGCCACCAGTAATACCACCAACACACCGATAACACCGTGTCGGTAAACGCACCGCAACTCCACAAACGAATTCCCCTTGCGATTTACACGTCTTCTTCACGACTCTGGCCTGACGTCATTGGCGCCTAATCGCGACGTATTTCGCGTACCACTTCTTCGCGTACTTTTGTCGGACGTACACCTCGTGGTTCTCTCCGACGATAGATCCTTCGTCGATCTTTCTTTTCTTCTCGGTTTCTTCCACGTAAACTTTAAGGATAAACAAGTTACGCGCACGATTCCAGGAGTTTCGTTCCAACGAGTATTCCAAATTTTTCTCGGTTAAACTTCTTCACGTGAAAGCGATAAAGAGTCACGGAAATCAGTTTCTTCGCTCGGATGGATCGTCGGTCGAAAGCCAACAAATACCAGGTTCCAAACGGACGGCTGTAACGCACCGTAGCGTTCAAATGTTTCACTCATTCATCCTTGACTCGATCGGAAAGGAATTGATCCGATCCTCCATAAGTTAGGATCTGTGGGCGCGTGTCGCGTACCGAGCGTTCGATCTGCGCCACTCACTCGACACAGACTCAAATCGCTTCCCACTGCAATCGCGTTTACTCCGAAACTACTCATCACTCTTCCTACAACATAATTCCCGTTTGACGGCACTGCACGCACTTTCCATGCTCCTTCTTAATCACCACGTCTATCACCAGTTTATTCCCACCGAAAGATGATCGTCGTAGAGCGGACGTGTTGCGAAACGGATATGCGTTCTCCTACCGGGTTTTCAACAAGTGATCGCAGTAGCAGTAACAGCAAAAGCGGCGGCGGCGGCGACGACGAATCGGTAGCTTGTCGTTCCAGGGTCGTTCGTCGGCGTATAGGTGGCACAGCACGCGCATGCTACACCTCCTGACAGCGTTGTTATTGTTGCGTAACTGACGGCCCGCTAAGCCGAGTGAGCCGCTGCCAGCAGCCGAGGAGAGAGAGAGAGAGAGAGAGAGAGAGAGAGAGAGAGAGAGAGAGAGAGAGAGAGAGAGAGAGAGAGAGAGAGAGAGAGAGAGAGAGAGAGAGAGAGAGAGAGAGAGAGAGAGAAGAGCGAGAGAGAGCGAAAGAGCGAGAGAGAGAGAAAGAGCGAGAGAGAGAGAGAGAGAGAGAGAGAGAGAGAGAGAGAGAGAGAGAGAGAGAAGAGAGAGAGAGAAAGAGCGAGAAAGGAAGTGAACGAGGGAGAGATAGAAAGAAGGATAGAGAAAGAGAGAAAGAAAGAGAGAGAGAGGTCGCGACAGCGAGGTAACAGCAGCCGTGGGTGAGCCAGTGGGCGAGTATCTCCGAAAGAGCAGTGAGTGTGCGAGCAGTGCGCCGTCTGGCGTGGCTGACGACAGTCTACTGCCTTCCGAGAACCACGAGGCGATTCCGTGTATCGAACGCGCGCTGCCACTGAAGGGATGGACGCGGGCCATCAGAGTGGGGGATCTTGTTCAGACGAGAGAGGAGGGATTCGACGCTGAGACGAGTATAAAGGTCCGTTCACAAGCACCCAATCTTCCGAAATATTCACTCCGATTTTGCTCATCGCTCATCAGCGTGCGTCCTCTGAAACTAACTCGGCGAATACGGACCTACGTATCCTTGTAATTTCAACCTGTTCCAGCTCATTTTAAGAGCATGTTGCGGAGATCATTTTAAGAGCGTGTATTCTTATGTGTTCAAACTTATTTAACAAATTAATGTGTTTGAATATCTTGTAAATCTTCCTTATGCGAATGCTCTGAATATATTTTGTAGTAGTTAATATTTCATTTTTGTTGCACCTTTTTTCCGTCTTTCACTTCTGCCAAGTTTCTTTCTTAATAAAATATTTCTATACCATAAACAATTTGTTGCTACAATATCGTACAGTTACTAAATTTCTTATTAGTGCGTGCTGTCTGTTTGATGATTTTCCTTCGCTTTACTTGAAAGAACTGAACTTATAATACCGTAAATGTAATAAAAGTGTGTGAATACACTTTAACGTTGCGCGGCACGAGAAAGTTCATGCTTGCGGAGAGACGAAGTTAGCGATATTCAACCAGAATCCTCAGGGACGCACTCTAGTACGCTCTCTCTTGTCTATGCCTCATATTTGAAGACAATAATGAGGCTTTTAACCGTGGCCTTGTACTGTTGCAGCATGTTAAATGAAAAATCAAGAAAATATCTCCATTTGCCACTGTAGTTTCTTACGTCACGCGCATTGCTTGACGCGATATTTGATGGATTTTTCTCTGGCGTCATCGCATGAACTACGAGTATAGTGCACGGATATTTTACAATTGAAATTTATTTCTTGTAAATGTTAATGTTTTTTACACCTTAATCACATTAGGTGTGCGTATATATATATATATATATATATACATAACTGCTACTTTGAACATACATATAAATTTTTGTTTATAGGATAACATCAATTTTAAAGATGTATGTACTTCTTGATCAATGAAAATTAATTAATTACATTTAATTGATTATTTCGAACGTTGGTTTAAAAATATATGAAGGAAATATTGGAATTTGCTAATCGTTTATTGTAATTTTACCCATGCTACCAAATTGAAAGAAATAAAACGATATAATTAAAAATTAATCATATGCTGTGTACAAATTTTATTCTCGATCAAGAATTAAAAATAATTGCTTGTTAATTATTAATATAAAAGTGGGGAGAGCAACAGATGAAATAATTCTATTCCAGATCCATGAAAGCCAAAGATAGACCTAGTCTTTCCGAGTGTCGCCGGGACTACATGTACATTTCGTCGTCCCTGTGCGATGCTTGTGCAGGGGGACGCTGTTATCTGGCAGATACACACAACCTTCTTCTCACGCGTCTGCCAGTCCCGGAAGGACGGCCTTCAGGGAATTGACCTCTGCGAAACAGTCGCACCTCGAGGAAGATGATCGGAAGAAAATACTAATCATGAAAGTGAGCTGGAAAAAGATAAAATATTGTAATAATGTTACTTGAGACGTTTTTATAATGAAATAAGTAGTAATACAGGCTATGCGTGATGGTAATGATCGCATTACTTCCATTAAAACCTTAATTTATATTTTCCACTTAATGTTTATTATAGTAATTACATATCTTTTTTACGAGATAAAGTAAGTTATAGCGAATAAAAGTAATGCATTTCATGTGTGTACACATACTTCGGGATGAAGAAATAGTATACTTCATAAACAGATAGTCATTATTTTCACATAACAATTTGATCTTCCTTTAAAGAAATGAAAGGATTAACTTATGTCATACTATTTATTTCTATGAAATATTAGAAGGAAACGATATATTCTTTGTTAATAAAAATAGATAATTCGAAAATTATTACCTATAAATATATATAAAGTTGTTACGTGTGAGTGGTAAAAATTATTTTTAATATGTAGGTATCTACACGAAAACTAAAACAAAATGTATAAATAAGAATCCAAATACATAGTACAAGTTATGGTGATTTAACAGTTGCACGTATGAATATATTCGCATCGTTAATTGCTAGAGAAAGTTTTATATTTTAGTAAGACATCACAAACGTATATACTGCGAAGTTATTTCAATAAAAATATAGTGATTTACAGTGATTGATGAGATCTCATGATCTGGATGTATTGTAATAAAAATTGATTGCATACGATTAGCGATAACTTTATTCTATAAAGGAAAAAGACAATTATTAACAAGTCAAAATCTTGAGTATCTGTATCTAGCACAAATTGGTCTACATATCAATTATACAGGTGTAGATAAATTACAAAACAAACAGAAATATATAAATATTAATAATAAATTTGTACACATATTTATAACGATTTTATATGTATTTGTAATAATTTTTTAATGATACGCTTTTTTCTCCTTCATCATACTGTATTTTGAACATTTTATGCCAGTGGGACATAAAATTTGTTTTTTTTTAATCATACTGGGTATATTTATTACATAGAAATTATTAAACTTGTAAATTGTGTTATTTCCTTTAGACACAGTGTGAGTTTATTACGAGCGATTTATTAATTGTATTGTATCTACATGATTCATTACTCTTGTTTTAATAAAAATATTTCGTAATTAAATGTTAGGTTCTATTTTAAAACCTGTATTCCATTATGTAAACTTTGCGTTTAGTAAAAAATATAAAAGGCTTATACACATTATTTTCCGATGAAATTGATCCATCAGACCGTAATGAATAAACGGATGAAACTATAATAAAAAGAACAATTAGGATAATGTTTATTTAAATGAATTAAAAATATGCCTTGATCTTCTTTTTGCATGGAACTATTAAAACTTGGATTGACATATTTTATTATTTCCGTACAAAACATAAAAAATGAAAAAATACGTATGCACATACGATGTATAAATAAAATGAATTTAATTTTGGAGAAATAAAAAATACCAACGTATGATATGCAATTTAATTACGGACGCGTAATAATTGTAAAGTAAATATATAAACTGTAAACGAGTTTTCATTTATCGTTAGTATTGACGATATAACTTCTTGTAAGTTAATTAATTTGAAACATTTCTTTCTCAATTGACTTATGATCTCATAGAATACATTGTAACTAATATCAATGAATTTAGAAAAAGTAATATTATATTGATATAAATGTCATAGTAAATTCATTTAAGTTATGATATCATTTTGTTAAAATATTTTTAAATTGAAGATTCAATTGTTACCTATTGTTATAGTGCATGAAATCAGGGTTTTCTTTTGCAAAACAAATTAATTTTAAGATACTGTATTTCTCATAAGTGTCAAGTACATAATTTCATACAATGTAAAACACAACGTATAAGTAATTATGCATTGATATTCAAATCAAAGAAATAAATTGCATAAGGGGAAGCGATTAAAATTTACCCGCTTGTTATGTTCAAAATGATCATTCACATGGAAAAACTATAGTATAGTCGAGTGGTGTTATGTATCAGATGCGATCGATAATCTCACGTAACTTACTTACAGCTGTGTGGTACAGTCGTTAATTGCACCTTTGTTTGACAGTCCTTGAATGATAAGTCATAATAATGATAGTGTATTAACTGTTAATTGCATCAGAAATCGAATGGTACCTCGTAGTACTTTGCTGAAATTGAAATAATTTTATCCTCTTCTTTGAGATGTTCGTAGTAACATAAATCAGCTATTGAAGCATTGAAAATGATAATTAGTTTGCAACAAGTGTTCGATAGACACATTCATAATACCATTGGTAAACTGTCAATTACTAGCTTAGAGAATGGTTTATGGCATTAATTATAGTCGCTATTAGAATACATTCATCGTTTCTCGTAACTTCATATAAGTACAATTAAATACTTAATCAGTTTGGTGTAAATTACATATGTACACTTTATACATATTTATTCTTTTAAACGGTAACATTTTTTATTGGCTATAAAAACTTGGAAATATCACCGATAAATCTATTAGATATAGTAGGAAGCTCCTCTGGAATTTGTGTCAACGTTAACATTGAACGACATAATATTAAATCACATACATACTTACATCATATACCTTATTTTCTTATGTCGTGTACTAGAGTAATTTAATTTATTTACATAGAAAATTTCTTTAATCTTTATTCTCGGTACTTGTGAGAACGTGTTAGAAATTCTTATAATGTTATGCAAAATGGCAAGAAGTTCTAATATGCCAGCTACTAGTTTAATAATATAAAATTTATCTTGCTTTTTATTTCTTAATGAAATTTTTATAATTAAATTAAATATAAAATGACAATAGTATAGGTAAATATTAATTATATCGTAAATCAATGAAATATATACATGGCTATTATCATACATGTCTGTTACCAACCATCATATTTGTTCTTCTATTAGAAGTTCTATAGTAAGGATACTTTATTAATCCGTACGCGAAATTTAAGAAATTTGAAAGTTGTAGTTTGTTAAAACACTCATTTACGATCATTTATAAGTTCAGACCAAATAATATAAGGGTGATTCACGCAACTGTAACAAGCCTTATCCTTTTTTCTGATTGAAGTTAGAAAAGAATGTTGCAGGACAAAACTGAATGGTAAAAATTCCTGCACATATTCACTAATATACTCACGATCTTAGGTTTCTGCAGTTATACTATTTTTTAAAATGGAAACCACGGGTTAAATCCTCTCTTCAATCTGCGTAAAAATGCATTAGGATAACACAATCGAAAAATGCTATCAACCTTCTTTGCCTAGTTACTTATTCCAATGATCGTTTCATAATATATCTGATTTGATTACTGCTTACAATTGGAAATACGCTATCGTGAAATGGCTCTTGGGTTGTTACATATTCCGAGGTAGATTGAATATAGATTAGGAATGATAATATATTTTACGAGTGACTGATAAATCAAGCTTACTTAAGGTAGTTGTTCTTAGGCAATTTTCTGGATTGGACAGTAGTATGAACGGTCTTGTAGAAGAAGCTATATGTAGTATACGTTTGTAATAGTAGAAATTGCCATATGACGTGAGAATATCGAGAATACTTCATGAAACGATGGAAGTAATGTTTTATCGGCATTTCTAAATTCATCGAGCTAATTTTTAGTTCGTTTTCGATATTTTATAAGTTTGCTATCAGCTTCTTTCGTCCTTGACTTGAAGAGATATTAGTGTTGCGGATTAAAGTTTCTTTGAATTTCGATACTGTATTTAAATACTCTTTAGTGTGAAGAATTTGTTTAACGACAAAGTCTAATTATAACGTAAACACAACAATTGCTAAAGTATAGATACATGTGTATTCATTGTATTTATTATATTTTTGATTGTAAATACAAATACATTTAATACCATCATTTTTAATTCACAAAATATTACTGTAAAAATTATCTAAAAAGTCACGAATAGAAATGAATGAAAAAGTATTTATAAATATTTTAGTTTGGAATACATTAGTTTGTTATATCGTAATATTTTTTTACTTATTTAGGACTTTACTTGTCCTCGAGATAGTTGTTAATGGTTTTGCTCCGCATTTCAAGTTTTCTTGCAGATTAGACATTTTTACATTTTTTTGTCTCTAGTGTCTCCTTCATCGACAAAAATAGGGGGCTTTTCATAGAAAAAATCTTCCTTCGACGCTTAAAATCTTTTATCCATTGGCAATACCATTGTTAAACACAGTAATAAGACGCACAGTAATATATTTTGAAAGCATAAATAAAAATAATGTTTATTTCTTCAGTTGATATTATCATATGTATTACTTAACAAATTTCAGTTATTCAAGGATGAAAAAATAAGTACTATTCATTTGTGAAAAGTTCTGTAAACAGTAAATTAAGACAAAGAAATAAAATTTGTCATCACTTACATATAATATTTTATATTCAACGACCAAGTATTTGACAAGTTTTTCTCAATCCTTTAATACATTGACGTTATAGGGTGACTGATGATCGGCACTCGACTTTTCGACTCGAATTAGTGTAAGTCGTTTAATTGAACGATAGTTTTTTGTTTCTGATGTTATGAATAATCTACCATTGGGCAGTGACATTTGGCAAGGTAAACGCACGAATCTCGATAAGGCAAATCTATTAAATAAATATTATATTTTACCATGATGAATACTTTATTCGGCGGAAAATACGATTTTCGTACGAACAAAACGTATCTACTTACAAGTATCATCTGCAATTGAAGGTGTTAAATGTTAAAACGATTAGCAAAAGATTGTTTAACTGAACAATGTGTACTATATGCAATTTCGTGAACTATAATAATCACTTGTAGAAAAATTTAATATTGAAACACTTAATTTCCAAAATAGCAAGAATAGAAAATAATTTTAATGTATACGAATGTCGTTATTCTCTGTATTAAAATAACGCGAAAGCAGTATACATATATTTGAAAAACGGTTCTAGATATTGACAGAGTTTTACTGCGGACTATAAAAGATATCTTTCAGATATTCTTTAAAGAAATTAGTTCATTTATTATCGAGATATATTGACAGCCATATAAAATGAAAAATTACACATAATACATAATGAAATTTTTAATATGCACGAAAGTTGCATACAAATTTTACTGTACGCTCTTGTTCATTTATATTTTAAGAGTAAAATTTTAAGAGTAAAATATAAATGAACATGTTCTCAAAATTGTGAGTTTCGAACTGTATTAATTTCTAATCTATTCGTTATTTAAACATCATCGAAAAATCAACCTGTTCAAACGAAAATATTCTTTTAATTACGTAGTGCACCGAGGTCCATAGTTTACAAGTTCTATGTGTTTAGAGAATCACAGATCACTCAGATTGTCGAGGCAAGGGGAAATTGAGCAACGCAAAGGAAACGGCGATCAGCACGGAGAGGAGTAGAACGACTGCGACAGGGCGTTTCGTGGAATCTCGCGTCTTCTCGGCCGAACAACAGTCGGACTCGGCCGGAACTCTGATCGAGTGCAAACCTGAGTCTTCTGGCCTAACTGGTTGCTTGGGCTGGTTGTCGGTTGGTTATTCGCTTATACAGGCTTGTCCAGTTCGCGCGATCCACGATTCGGTCCGTGTCGCTTGGTCGCGGCATTGAGCAGTTCCTTGAAGAGGAAGTCTTCATTTCCATATAGTACTACGCAGATTGACAAGAAAAGGTAACATACCTTATGTTTTTGTATGTTTTTCGATATTTCAAATGAAAAAATGCAAAGTTAGGTCATATACATGCTTTAAATTCTTTTCAGAACGTACGTACATTTGTACGAGTCACCTTTCAGAACAGTCACAAAGAAAAATGTGATACATATGTACCTTATAAACGAGTGAAAATTTAAATATTCGTATTTATTAATACTTCCTTCTTATTCAATGCCTTTAAGAAGTTGTGTAAGGGAGAAAATGGTGATATTGTCCTCTGTTTGTAATGTGGACTTCTTGTAATTCTCCAGATTTTCACAAGACGATTTGTATAAAGTTGCTTGTCCGAAAGGACAACACGAATCTCAAATTCGACAATCGAATTGTTCAACCACCCTTAGTTTTTAAAAAAGCACGATTTTTGAAAAAACTATCGACTTTGGAAGAGAAATAAGTATTACTGAAAATGAATGGGTAAAAACTAAAAACGATAGGAAGTTCAAGTTTGCCGTAAAAAATAGAGGAGAGTTTTCAATTGATCAAGGTTTAAAAAGGGGTAGATGTGTATAATTTGTAGGCACTTCTGTTGCATTTTTAAGCAAAGTGCGTTGGATGGCAGGAATTTGTTACACGGTGTAGGATTCTGCAGACATGTACATATGAAGGGAAGCTACTTTCAAAAACCTACCGTGAAAAATCGACATCTGAATTCCAGTACTTTTTGTATTTATATATATAATGTTAAATTTTTTTATATATTCTCATATTAATTATGGGAAAGTTCTTTCCAATTGTCTTGTTTTAAACAATTTCGGTGTTTAATACACGAATACAATACACATTTTATTAGTTAGCTTTTAGATACATTTTGTAAGATTGAATAGTTCGCCTGAACCCCTTTAGATAGTCACATGACTTCAATTAACTCTTTGATTACGTTTTAAATTTTCGATGTCCAATAGTTGTGTAAGTTGTAATCTGCGAGATTATTTGATCGAGGCCATAGAAAACTTATATTCTTTTCATTATCGCCTTTTTATACGGAAGTGAATGTTGTACGTGTCATAAATTTTTCCAATAATAAGTCCAATAGGAAAGAATGGTATCAAATGCTCATAAAAATAAGAGGACTCGCTGGTTACATAAAAATATGCTTTTCAAATTCATTTATTCTAGGAAATTTAATCCTAATTTCAAAATGATTAGTATTTGTATTAGACATATTTACATTGGCAATAATCATGTATTTCTATTTTAAAAGGTAAAATGATTTTACGGAAAAGAAAAATATATCTAATAGAATGAATACGGAATTATATTAAATGAGCATTATATCTACTTCACAAAATTATTTTATATTATATTTAGTAAATGTATATGCTATTCGGTAACATAATCGGTTTAAATTATATGCTTCGCGTCTATTTTTATCGTATATGTGAGTCATACATACAAATATTAAGCAATTTTTTAATAAAGTTTTATTTGAATGATACATAAATAATAATCTGTGCACTCAAAGGTAAGAAAGAAAATTTGTAAAAAACAATGTTATGTTTAAATGTACGTACGTTTTGATGTAACATACACATACTCTATAACTTGATACAAATATTCATTTCCTTTGGTACGATTTGATCGATTTTGTTACTGTTTTTCAATGTTTCATTCCTTGCCAATGCGATAAGTAACAGGCTGGATGCCTCGAGTTGTATTCAGTTCGAGTCCTGTTGTAAGAATTTCGATTTAAAACTTGGCTGCCGCCTTTAACATCGTGTACCGAATACGTAGTATGCTTTTACAAAGTTCTTTACGGCACATCTTTAAAGCATGCCTAAAAAATTCTGACCTACTACACGTGACCTAATGAGGATAGAAACGGGTTAGAATCAAATGCAATGAAGAAATTCGTAGCATTCCCAGTTCCTCAAGAATGTTCTTATTAAAAGTTGAAGTCAGGTCGCTTCGTGTTATGAATTCTTGACGTGCGTTATTCGCTGTCGAAGATTAATAGAGTTTTCTCTGCTCGTAAATATAGAGGGCCGTCTACATCTATGGTTCAAAATACATTTGACGGTTTATTTATTGTGTTCAGACCGGCTAAAATTGGATGACTAACCATCAATAGGTATGTATCTCGCAAACGGACTTTGAAACATAGAAACTGAAGATGTTGGTCTTACAAAGATTAATTCCTTTAATTTAAAATAAGATGTAGATATACCATTCATCACTATTTAGTCGCCTATTAAAAAAATGTTTATTATAAAAGTAAAACAGTGAAAAATAACGTTGGTTGTATGCCTCCGAATTGTAATTTTCTTAACGTTGTCGCTAAGAAACGACGTATAATTTATGGTAAGAAACTCCTAAGCGTTTAACTTTTTATGACAGAATTTTTCATTCGTTAAATTGTTATAGTTATATATTTAATAAATGCCATTGTTTTGTTATCTGAACCTCAAAGAACATAGTGGTCAGTAGAGTCAACTACTGAATCTTGTTATTCATGTTATTTTTACAAGTTGACAAGAGTGACAGATGTATCAATTACTGAGATATATAACGTAAAACTGTTACGTCAATTACGCATATTAGGGAACTAAGGAATAAGAATGAAAAATAATATTTTCATGTCTTTATAGAAAGTTTCTACAAGAAAGGTTGAAAATTACCTATAACAAAGGTAAATTCGAATTATCAGTTTTTGTCCTATTTTTCCTACTTAATGGTAAGTAAAAATTCTGAAAAAATTTTCACATATTTGTGATATAGCAGTGTATTGCCGAGAATTTTTAGAAACTTTCCCGTTTCAAATTTGTAAAAATGAAAACTTCAAAAAAATATAGTAAAATATAAAGGCGTTGACTCAAAATCGGCCAAAATTACCCGAGACCGATTTTCCTGAAACTGTGTATATTGATAGTACTTTGGACACTAATTTCTAACACTGATTTCGTGCAAAAGCAGTTTTCTTGGACTTCAAGGTCACCGGGGGAGAGGGTTAAATTTATTATGTGTCGTAACTTTTAATGAAGACACGACATCGACACGAAACTCATACCAAAAAATCATAAAAAAATTCCAGCTTTCCGACGGTGTATAAGTTTACCTAACCAAGACCTAACTAACGGCTTGTTAAAAAAATTAAAAACTTTGAACCATTATCCTTGGTTCGGTATAAAAATATCTCACATTTTGTCAACACTTGATTTCTCTCTCGGAGTTCTAGGCGGCTTCAGCCGAAGGAAATGTTTGTTCCTTTTAGTCCTTCGATTCTACGTATTAATAGGAGAATCAATAGTTACGTTTCGGCAAATCTGAAAATACTGAATGTCTCGTTTCAACCCATTAAATACTGTCGTGAATATAAATCGAAATAAATTGAAGGAGATACGTTACCTGTTACGTGTATAATGAGGTATAAAATAAAATAAGCAATACCTGCAAGCTGGTATAGTTACTGTAAAATATAACCAATGTGTTTCACTGTTTCAAAACAATAAAATTGATAACAATAACATGGCTGTGTTATATACAGTGTACATACAATCATGCGCGTCCCGACTTCTACTCACATTTTACTTTATAACTCAAAAACGAATAATTTCCCCAAGATTTGACAAATACTATTCAAAAGGGCATGAAACGTACTATTAATGCAACGTTTTTGGTTAAAATCAGGAGATCCTTTTTTCGCGAATTGCACTTTCTTTGAATTTTTTTCATCTTGACAAACCTGAGGTAGCTTTAACCGATTTTGAATCAACGATTTTGAATCAATGTATCGAAGCTTTCAAATTTGAAAACGAAGAGAAAAAGTAATAATTTGGAAA
Source organism: Nomia melanderi (assembly GCF_051020985.1). Taxonomy (NCBI): domain Eukaryota; kingdom Metazoa; phylum Arthropoda; class Insecta; order Hymenoptera; family Halictidae; genus Nomia; species Nomia melanderi. Next base: position 623,627 of record NC_134999.1, on the reverse strand, counting down.
AGATGCCAAAAATATTAGTGTTTATACCTTGCATGGAATAAAAACACTATTTAAAGTTATTCCAACATAAAGAAAAAAGACAACTTTTTCTACAAACGAACATTTAACCGATTGAGTGTCAAGCGTTGCGGTCGCGATTCTGCGTTAGACTCTAAAAGTGCCACCCTATCGGTTCGTAGAATCAAATGAAATTTATTTATTTGCTTTCCTTCTAATTATTTATTTTTATTTTTGTTATTACCTGCTTAGAAATGGAAAAGCGATGCGATCGCACTATTTACAATTGTTTAGTGTAAAAATAGACAAGCCTACACTCAAGCGTGGTACTCAAACGGTTAACGAATATTGCAGGTACGTTTTAAAACTTTCACATAAAGTTTACTGAATTATAGACAAAATGTGGTTTCACGTTGCAAAATTTTGATGCACATCTGTTCTACAATAATAGTTGAAGTAGAAAAGTTGTATAACAGTACAAAACCAAAAATTTATTTTTCTGTCAAATGCATAGTCCTCGTTGATTTCAGGCCACTATATTTTTTTTATATAAGTTAATAGTTTTATTTATTAAAAATAAAGATTTTATACTTTTATATGATTTTAAATCAGTGTCAGCTTTACCTCTCTATTTGAGCGATACAGATACTTCAGACTTCCTGAAAACCTTATTTCCTTCAATTTTTTATTACTAAAACATAAAAATTAAACATTTTATCCAAAATACAAAACAGTTTGTCTAAAAACTAAACCTAGTTTTATCCTACTTTTCTTTATTACTAAAATCTAGAAATACGTGTACGATTAACTGACAACAACTTTTATGAAATGGACTGTTTAAAAATACTCTCTTAACTGTTACCGGAAAGATTTCCTCTTCATCCAAAGTATTTCCGAAATGTTTAGTGTGACTACTTCTTAAATCTTTAAAAAACGTACTATAATGGATGGTAACCCGTTAGGAAGAGGTAAACAGAATAATAGGTGGAAGATGACAAGGGCGGATTACGCAAGCAAGGGGTCCCTGATAGTACTACGTACAGAGCCCCCAAAGGAATTACCTGTGTGCTTCCTTATTAGTATACTATTTTTTTATGCTCAGAGTAGGTATATAATACTCTTTGTTTTCTCATTCGTTTTACTCCATTATATTGAGAATATTACAGTATTACAGGATAACAAAATTTCACAAATATAAGACACAAACAACGCATAAAGAACTTATTGTTTTACATAGAACAAAATCCAATTTGAAACACCAGTACTAATTTCGGAATCTAAATTATTTGCATAACGTGGGTCGATAACAATTCTGAAAATGAAAGTTGGCATATACGATGGCCGATATTAAAATATTAACGAATAATACGGTTATCTTTTTTTATTAGAAAAAATTGAAAAATTATACTTCGAACTTGGGATTTCTGGCTGCCGCCAGGTTCACGGGCCGCTTAATTCACCCTTGAAAGCTGATAAGAAGAAAGCAGTAAAAACAAAATTTCATCGTAGGAATAAAATTTACGAAATTAGCATGTTTCGTCTGCTTATAATAGAATTCGGAATAGACAGTGATCATTTACAAATTTCGCGAGCACTTCTAGAAAGGTTGTCAAGACAAACCCAGACTTACTTTTGTGTGGACGTTCGGAAAGAATTTGGTTTTTCCTCTTAATTTGTCTCGTGTAAACACACGTCTTACAGGTACAAGTTTGGATACACTTAAGGTCATAATCGTTCGTACAACGGCTGAGGATACATCTTGAAATTTTTGTACCAGAGAAGCATTTGTATCATATAGGTCATATACTTAGTTTTAAATTTTGATAATATTACAACATGTCGTATGTGTTCATTATTAACGTCATTCGAAGTTATATCCCATATTATGTAATTACATTTATAGAAATTCATGAAAAATGGACAACACAAGTGTGCAAACAGTGTTGGTGAACGAGTAGAAATTTTGCGTGACATAAGCGAAAACTATAATCTTCTGTGGATAAGAAATAAGGGAAATCGTATGCGTATGGTGCCAAGAACCTACTACGAAGATGGTAAGTACAAATACTACTGTCATATTCAATACAGGAAAAGTTCATACTTGTGACTGATAAGTTGTGAGTAATGAAAAAACGTTTAGTTTTTACTTCTTTTAAGGTATGTAAATATATATATATATATATATATATATATATATATATATATATATATATATATATATATATATATATATATATATATATATATATATTGTTGAACGCGCACGTGTCGCGATCGGACTTTGTCAAAAAGTCTGGCAAACTTTGTAATTCCAAATGTCATAACAGTCTAATATGTCTAAATAAGTAAACTTAAAATATTTAATAATTTGTATTTGGACAAATGTTTTTTTCTCTAGAATATGGGTTTAGTTTGTTTTTGATATGTAACTGTTTTCTATGAGTTCTAATAATAAAATTATTTTCTCTACTTAGGTCTTTCATTTGACGAGACATATCAGTCCCTTATTCAAATTTCGTTCAGGCTACATCATTGTGACTTAAAATACCCATGTATTGAATTTTTAATTGTAAATTATAAAATATTGTTATTTTCAGCCTCTTGTTTCATAGTGTCCAACGAAAAACTATCCTTCTGACTAGTAACTACTCAAAAAACTGAGCTGTATTCTACTGGCTCAAACGGTCATGATATTTATTACATTCGCCATTACGAGTTGAGAATTATATAAACTCACCGGTTAATTTGATAAATATTCAAGAATTCATCACATTTACCAAAATTAGTGGTGATTATATATAATAACCGACAATTATACATAATCACCGAATTACTCACATTTACTGTAACATATATACTACTCGACACTTCAATACGTAGCAAGGATATTTTTCAGAATTATTACTGAATCCATCAAGTATTTTACGCAATTTTAAAGGTATGCCCTTAGATGTTTGATTATTTCTTGCAACGATGAAAATACTTGACAAAAACAAAGTAACTGCACTTGTAAAATTAAAATAAATTGATGATGACAAGTTTTTCTAATCGATTGTTAAGAAAATTAATTTTCTGATCATTCATATTACAGAATTTGGGTAAACGATTTTCTCGATTTTCACAAAGCCACATATGTTATGGAATTATATGTGAGAAAAATATCATTCTCTTTTATATAGTTTTTAAAATCAATTGCGAAAAAATGTCGGTACCGCTACGTTAATTCTGGCTTATAGACATGCCTAAACATGACCTCCGGTAAAGGAATCGCTGTTGCCGACTGTCAGGTAGAGATGATACAACAGCGACATCAGCTTAGTATCTATGGGGTGTACAGTTTATGCATAAGTAGAAATGAGTTTTACAAATACTTACAAGCTGGATACTGGTTCAGTAGGGCTGGCTTTTCTGGGATAGAGTGCAGTGAGATCAGAGCTTGAAAAAACCTTTCGGTCTGAATCCATAGTCTCCTGGGCAGCAAAAGCTACAATAACGGATTATTTTTGGGACATTCTATAGATACTGAAGCCGATATTACTATTCATTCGACGACTCACCGACGATGATTATGTATATAGGTAAGTAAATACTACCACATATACTGTAGGTATATACATACTACATATAATCAGCGAGAACCGTTGCATTAACCCTCATTGTACCATGTATGGGTCCTTTCAGACTCTGAGGTGATGACTATTATTTTACTTTACAATATTTCTATTGTTTAATTGTTTAATTAACATAGTATTCCTTAGCAATACGAAGAATGCAAGAAAATAACAATATATATATATATATCTTGAAAATACAGTGTCAATAAAGTCTGATTACACTGATCAACGTATGCTTTGTCTCAAAAGATTTAATGGGCGATCTTAATAGTATTTCTTATCCTGAATTCAAATATCCGATTCGTTTTACTCCATCGTTCTCAATTCCTGAGAAACTCAATTCTGAAGAAAATTTAAATTTTCAATTTTACAGATTTTTTGTGTCTTTATCACGAAAGGCATTCAAACTTTTCTTGCACAGTATTATTCTATGAAACTTTTTCAACAGAATGATGTATATTTTTAGACTATTATAAACATTTAATCATCTTTAAACAATGCTTACAGGCAAAACGGCACCCGAAAACTTCTGTGGATATTTGTTAATTTATCTTAAAAGGTAGATATGTTTCTCATAGAAATCGTTGAAAAAAGTTTGAAAATAAATTTCATTTTCAGTTGAGAAATGGAATTAATTGCGCGAAACATAAGATACTAACAGTGTTAGACATAACTTTTTACGTAGATTGTTTTACGTAGTTCGTTGCTGAGGAGAAGGCGCGAAAAAGGTACAATGTGTGATTGGCCGAAGCAGTCACACACACACAAGTCTGTTGCGTCTCGCGACGCACACACCGAAAGATGCCACTTACACCTGTGCCGTCCCACTCGTCTTCTCCACAACAACGAACAGTATATATTTTTTTCGAAAAGATTTTCAAACTAAATTTTCCGGAAAATTGAGGACCGCCATAATTTAGGTGATTAATTAGGTATTATGATCTCTAAATATGTAAGATTATACGAGTTATTAAACATTTAAACTACGTGACTCTAGAAAACTTTGCGTAGTGTTATTAAAATCACACATATCAAACCTTGTAATACAAAAAAGAGTAAAACTTATAGACTATAGACATAATTCACATCACATTATCAAGCTTGATTGAAAAAGAAATAAACAAATTAACAAATATCCACAGAAATTGGTGCGTTTCAGTTGTCGTTTCGCCGGCATGTTCAAAAGGATCCACAGATATGTTGCGCAAGAAAAACTTGAGGTCTTTCGCAATTAAGATATAACAGATGTTTGAAATTGAAAATTTGAATATTTTCAAAATTGAAGACTTTGCTGCAAAAAGGTGGCAGCTCTATTTTTGACACAATTTTTTGTTAAATACGTAACTTCGCTTTTAAAAATGCGATCTTTCATGTGATATGAAAAAAATTAACTGTAGAGAATTTATTATTACCATTAATAAATTATATATATTGATATTATATTTATATTGTACGATTACATAATTTATATTTATTATTATTATTTATTTATAACTGTTTTTGTTTATTTGAAAATGATTTCACACTATAAATTAAATTTCCTTAAAACATTATAGTAAAATATATTCTGCTTTTAAACTTTATTTCTTTAGTTGATATTTACTAGTTTTTTCTACTTTGAGGCAAAAAGGAAGCAGTTCCAATATGTAAATTGTATTATATTTATTGGAACAATAAGAAAGATATGGATTCCTTATTCAGTGTAAAAGTTTGTTGATAAAAAAATTAGTTGACCTTAAACTAACAGCACATTTGAAGCAGTACCTATTTTTTAATTGATTTTTGTTGATTTACTAAAAATACCTGAAAATGGGGCTGACGCGTTCTTGTAGCAAATCCTCCAATAAATTTTCTTAAAAACAGAGGACGATGGGTAAAAACGGTTTGCATATTGTAATTCAACAGAAGAAATACTACTAAACTCTCATTAAACCATTTAAAACAAAATAAAAATGTTATATTTTATAGATCAGTGTTACGGATCCCTTTGGACACGCGTGGTTTGCACGATCGCCAGAATCACCATACAGTAGCCGATTTGACCATTTTAGCTAGCTAAAATTAAAAACACCTATTATATACTGAATCTTGAATCTTATATATATATATATAAATAAAATATTGTAAAACATGATTAATTCGTATACAAATAAATAATCAATCCTTGGAATTAAAACATTAAATTAAAACGATTAAACAACAAAAGCGAATTTTTCTTCTCTCCGACAAATATTATACCTCGTGTTAAACAAAAAATTATCATCTTTTTACACCGAGTACAGTCAACACAAACATCGAAAGAATTAAATGACTTGTTTGAAATAAATTAACTCGATGAGATGAGTGTAGTAATTGTGATTTAAATATATTGCGTCACTTGGAATAAAATTTAATGAATACCTCTACGAAAAATGTGTCTCCTGATTAATATCGTATAAAATGAACACTTGTATGGACTTTGTAATGAAAAATGATCGTCATTGTTTTTCGTTCGAATTACATAGATACTTATTTTCAAATATAATATAATATTGTACATTTGGTATTAAAAGTTTTAAAAAAATAAGTATTACAGCATATGTTTATTTATTTAAAGAAAGAGTAGCTGTAAATTGCCACATATTACTTCAAGTATTTTATTTTGTCATAGTTTTTCGTGCATATTAGAACGGATTTAGAATATGCGAACAAAAGATTATTTTGCTGGTTGACATCTACGATGAGTCATATGACGAACATAGTTGCCATATGAGTCAATACTTGTTGAATTTCCAAGAATTTCCGATAGGATACGCTGTATTGAACATGAATTTAACGCATTCATTATCGTACGAATTCCTCGAAGGTGATCTCTTTGGCGTCTTACATACGCTTCAAACATGATCGACCTTGCATTCAAGATGTCAAAAATAAAATAAACTATGGTAATACTTATTATACTAACCAAATATTGCATGATGAAGGTAGATAGGAATAACCAAGTATACTTTTAACTGTTTTACAGTGTTTCAAATATGAGTGTTAATATTAGGGTTTTAATTTCATCTGAATTTTAAAATATTATATACACCGTTCCGACGTCAAGATTAAAACGTTAAATTTATTGCAAATTCTACTATAATTTAAAGATCATACTCAAATAAAAAGGGCTAAAAGTGTCCCCAAATCAAATCAACTATCGTATATACCATTCGATAGATCTCTCGAAGAAACCCCTTTGTACCAAGTTATAAGTTCCTACCCCTACTAATAGGATAGTTAGAGGATAGAATGCTATGCACAATTTATATTTGATATTTTATCTTCTGTCTGATACAAAATTATAAAAAAATTCATAGTTATTCTAGGTATGGATATGCATTTCTGGGAATTTTTTCAGAACTTTAGGCTGCAAAATCAATTTTTAAAAAATTCCAGAAAATGATAAATGTTGATTTCTTATTTACATTATTCGAGAACTACTTTTATATTTCCATGATATTACCTTTTTATTATGACTATTAATAACCTACTTTTTCATAATTTTCAGATTAGGGAAACGTAGTTAAATAAAATAAAAACTGATATTGTTTTATATTATCGACGGTATTATGCATAACATCATATTGATATTTTTATAGATATTGTAATTTTATTTGAAAATATTATACTTAAAAATGTTATAAACCGATATTTCATTGCTTTTCGCAGAAGGTCA